>NW_028321920.1:300000-391632 GCF_036245765.1 Copidosoma floridanum | reverse complement strand
ACTATCTTTTTTAGTTTTTTATATTAATACCTCCCTTGGCCTGAGAGTTTGTTCGTTCGACTATAGGCACTCGATAGTAACTATATTCAATAGCCTGATTATTGGCTAAAAGTACACTTTTTATCATAACTATTCTTGCACTCGTAACTGTTTCTCTTTCTTTATTTCAACTCAATTCATAACTGTTAAGTCCCATGAACGAGAGCACAAGAAAAGAAAAAAACGTTCCGATACGTTTCTCTGGGTGCAGCCGCATCCGAAACCAGACGTAACTTTCTTCGTCAACGACGAATCTCAAGTGCCTAGTTGCGATAGGGTTTGAGATGGCAGCAGTGGCCGGTTCGCGCCTACCCTACAAGTTAAGGTGGACGGGTTTCGAGTGCCGGCGTCGTGGAGGCAGGGGTGGCGGCGTTTCCGGCCATGTTTGCTTGTGCTTGTTATCCTTATTGTTACCGATTATGCAACTGCCACTGCTACTGTTATCGCTGCCGATATCTTTTTTGCCAAAGTCGTGCAGTCTGGCGTCCTGCTGTGCCGACTTATTGTAGTCTACTATAATGTCCGTGAATTTTATGATTCTCCACCGGTACAGGACCTCTTCCTTGGGGTTCTCGGCGTTTTTTTTTACGGCCTCTTGAAGCTTGACAGCCGAGTCCGCGGAATCCATCGGCGATTCAGGGACAAAGATCTCACAGTCCGACAGCGCCAGCCCAGAATTCGTGGACAAGGATAAGCAATCTTTGCGTGGAGGTTCTGTCAAACAGAGATTGTCCAGGGAAATTCCATCAGCTACTGTAAAACGAGAGGAAAAATGATTTGAACCAGTTTTTATAGTGTAAAGTCTTTGGCGGATCTCAAGAAAAGTATGGTGCTTACAGTGTAGGCTGTCGATGCTGTCTTGGGCTCCGCTGTCGCTTGGCTTGGCGCCGAAAAGCAGGTCGACCCTTTCACCGAACAGGACCTCGCAGTGCTGGATAAGCATCTCCACGAGGGCAGGAATCGCCTGGCTCTGGTTGACCGAGGGACTCTCGGACCAGAGCAGACTTGGCCCACAGCACACGCCGAGGTTACTCGCGCACATGAGGTTGTGCTTCGAGCGCCGGGCTATGTGGTGCAGCACATGGATCAGGTGCGACAGCAGCGTATAGTTTGCCCTTGGCAGACGGTCCAAAATGCTACAAACCAAACGAACGTTAAACAAATGGATAGTTATGTATGATAAGGTAGCTCCATTGAAGTAAAAATATCAGGGGTCGTACCTTTTGATCGTCGTGAGCGGGTCCGGAGACTTGAGGCTGGCCATCCACAGGGAGAAGAGGTGAGAGGTAAGGAGGGGGTCGGGCAGTGATCTCAAGAAGTCCTTGAGTAGGGCAGCCACTGCGAGTACGGACGCGTCTTCGAGGCAACTACTGTTGCCCGAGGACTCGATCTGGTCCTTGAGCTCCCGGACCACCCTTAAATTGGCGGATTTGCGAAAGATGCCTTGGGTGGAGGGACCCTTGGCGAGGAGCTGCTGCAGCATGACGAGGACTGGCTTGGGCAGACCGTTCTCGTCGAGCCGCGCCAGATTGACACCAAAGACGCGGGGGCTAGAGGAGGCGGATTTTCGCAGGAGACCCCATGTCCGGGATTTGTGCGACTTTGCATCACTATTAACTGACGCCAAATTTCGCGCGTCGGTTTCCATGTACTTTTCGTACTCGGCAAGCCTCTGAATCTGAAAGGAAAAACGGTTGAGATTTTGGTTAGTCGTTACTTTTTGATTATGAGACACGGAAACAATTTTATTTCTATAAGAACATCAAAATCTGCAAATTAGTACTTGTGTCGGAGAAACATGATTAATTTTATTTCTTTTTTTGCACGAATAATCGCGAACGTGGGACAAAAATTTTGTATGGCGAACAATAACAAAAATCGTTTTTCAAGGAGGTACAATTCATAGACAGAGAGGGGATGATCCAGAGCTCTGGGGAAGTGTGATTCCCAATAATCCATAACCAAATTAAAAGTCCACTAAAATGTAATTTGTACAGTGAAGATGACACACATGTGGACTCTGATAATGTATGTGAATTAAAAATTTACTGCCTCAATAAATTAGCATCGATTAAACTCTCAATATTTCCAAGCTAAAAATCTAACTCAATGCTGCCACCTGAATACATGTGTGCATATACCTGAGAAAGAAAAAGGGTCTTTCCCGGCGCCCTCAAAACTGGTATCACCGAAATTACAAATGTAAGATGCGTCACGCACACGAGCAGGGAAATTCGACTTTCTCGGTTTTCTTCTCTTTACTTTAAGTACATTATCTTTTTTTTTCCATGAGAAAATCGCATATGCACCGAAACCAATGAATAGTTTGTACGCTCGAGAAAAATAGCAATGCTACATATACATGGAAAAGATTTACGCTTTAACCAGTGTAAGTGTACAGCGAAGAACGAAAAAAGCGCACAGGAAAAACGGATAATACAAAATAGCAGTTGCGCCCGAAAACACCGATGTCCCGAAAATCGGACTCAACATTACATCGGAGGTACCAAAACTAGCATTGAGACGCACCCCAACCCCGATTTTCAAATTCAAAAGTGGGCAGCAATGATATTTCAATGCCCGATTATTCACTTTAAATATTTCTACACATCTAACTGATATGGGAATGCGTGCAAGGTAAATATAGTTTATGTAATTTTAACCAAAAGTTACCTCACTACTCGGCTAGTGATCATTTGGTCCGCGCCGAAGGGACCGGAAAGACGCTCTAGTCTTCCTGCACCAGTTAGAAATGGCCTTCTTCATTTTTCACTCTGACGTACACTCCGATTTCACTAGTTGCACCCTTCGGTTCACAATGCGAGCAGTTACCACTAGTAGACACTAGAACACTCCGGGAGAGAATAACTGAGGACTGAGGGACGGTAGTCCCATTGCATTCCCGAATATCCCCACACTGTGCAGTGATGAGTTTACGCCCTTTCACTATTGGCCCGAGCGCAATTAGTCTGCAATAGGAAGGGTCAGTACTATCAGTAGTGGGATTATTTGGGTGGGGACATGTACATAACTACATGACTAATTGTGTTCGAACACATCTCAAGACATTGGAGTTGTTTCTTAGGGAAAAATTATTAAAGAGAAAATACATGGGAACAAGAACGAGAAAAATAAAACGAGTACGGAAGCTTTTCAAGTAAATAGTACGTATGAGCTCTGCCGAAATATTTATACCTCTATATTTTTTGTACAAATTATGGAAAAAAATTGAATTTCTTCAAAAATTTGTACTAATTTTCATCATAAGAGAGAGTATGATAAGAAATGAAAGATTTGCATTTTAATTGTGTAAAATTATTTTATTAAGACTTATTTTATAACAATATTATGATTAATCCATAGAGCAATTGTTAGCTGAAGTAGTTATGTTTTTGAGATCTTGATCATTTATTTAAGTACATTTTTTTCATTTCAATTTATTGTTAAAAATTATTTCTATTTGACCAGTGAAAATTTTTACAGTCCTAAACACTATTTTAATTTTGAAACACATGCAAAATTTTTATCTCTTAACATATGTTTTGTAGAAATTAAATTTTTTGCCACAAAAAATTTTTCTCATAAGTTTTACTTGCAAAAACCATATCAATTACTTAACCACGCTACAATACATGCATAAATTAACGCGAAGTACTCAGAGCTTAGGGTACATCCAGTGCATTTGACTTTTTTTTATTTCTGTTTTAATGCGTTTTTTTATGGTTGCTTTATTACTCGATTACAGCGCGTTTCTTTGATTCGCGGTGCTTAGCTATGGTTTGCCAGTAATTTTCAGTACTGGGAAGTAATAGAATTTTTGTTCGATGCCATTTATTTACAATTCCAATCTTACATATGAATAAATACATTAATGCTATGTAAAATTAATTTATTGTTCATTTATTTTTGTAGCTTCTAGTGCACTCACACGTAAGCTTACCTCTTCTCGTATTTTTTTTTTTATTACTATGCTATCGTCTACAATGCTGTTTTCATATGGTTACAGTCTTTTTTTTCTCTTGCTCTTTACTCTGCTACTGAGTTGTATTGCTCGCACCACACTCAGTTAGGGTTAGATTTTTTTCTACGAGAAAAGTACACAACTGTGATCTTGGGTATCCTATTTTATTTTTAGCCTTACATTTTTGCCGCCCGTTTTTTTTTTCAAAATTAAACTATTTACCTTAGACGGAGTTTAAAGAATGGCGTTATTGTTTCCTAGTTCTCCATGCGTCCAAACTGTTTTGATTTAACGACTATAATTACAATTGTATATTCTTAATTTTACACTAAGTAGTGTACTAGTTGGGGTTGAGAGATATTGTTGCTATTTTTTTTTTTTTTTTTTTTTTTTTTTTTAATTATAGAAACAACGATGAAAGAGTCGCAAGCCACCGTGACTTCCACCAGCAACCCTTCGTCCTATGATGGATACGGTAAGCCAATCATGATATCAAGTCCATAAATATAAAGTCGGGGGGTCGGGTAAGGTTCCCTGACCTGTTTAATTAGAATAGACCCAGCATAGTTTTTTTTTATGCATTAGGGCCTGCGGAACACAACTTTTCATGTTGGGTCGCTGTCCAAAAGGTCAATTTTTTGTTAATTGACAAATTTTACTTACAAGTAACAAATGTTGTTTTTTTTTGTTCGTAAAAAAATTTTCTTTTCTGATTTTTTGGTCGCATTTGAAGCAAAAAGTTGTGGATGAAGTATATTCGTAAAATTTATACTTTTTGGCAAAAACTCACAAAGTTTTGAAAAATATGTTCTTTACGGTTTTCGAAATCTTTTGGTGTTTTTTTTTCAAATCTAGTAATCTAATTTATAACGTAATACTTTTTTTTGTTTAAAATGAGTGAAAGAATCGGGTGAAAACTTTCGTTTGTCGAAAAAACCAATATTTAAAATTAACTGACAAAACTCGTCGAGTATCAAAAAATTGACCATTCGGACAGTGACCCACCATTAAAAATCGTGCTCTTAATACATTAAAAAAAAAAAAAAAAATCGGTGAGTCCATCCTATTCGAACAGATTACGGGACCCTATAAACATGTAGACCTCATACGATCGGAGAAAAAACTGCGGATGCAAGTAAACACCTCCTGTAAAAGCAGTTCCAGGCCAAACTCACAGCTCGACGGAAACGACGATAAACTATTCCAGCTCGTCAACGCCGAGACACCCGTCCTCGAGTCCAAGGCCCAGCGCAGCGCGAGCAAACATAAATTACCCCTTGCAGGACAATCTTGGCGCCTCGAGGTACCTCGCTGCAAATATTTTTAAGAACACCTTTCGAGAGAGAAAATTTTTTTTTTATTCCGTTTACAAAATAAGATAACCAGCAAAGGTCCAGACTCGACGTCCCAAACTATCGAGCCTCCCAGGATGTTCGGTCCGTTTAACGACGAGGAGCGAAAGGAAATTTTGACCAAGTTTTACGATCAGGTAAAGAGCAACTTGGAAAGCATTGTCCGGCCCAATGGAAGCAAAGAGTTACCTGCGAGGACGTGTGCCGACCTCTTTGCCGCTTTCCCCCGAAAAACCTACGGGTTAGAGAAATTTCTAATTCACGAAAATCTACTTTGAAAAAATGCTATAATCATCAAAATACAAATACCCATACAGGAGAGTATTGGATTGATCCGAACGACGGTGATCCTCGAGATGCGATACTAGTACGTTGTGACGCCGAAACGCGCTCGTCATGTATTTTGGCTAGTCCCTCGCGAACAGTGGAAATCAGTCACGAGGGCAGTGAATCCGAAATTTGGCTCAATGAAATCGACAGCGCGTCAAAGGTATAAATCGAAAATTTTACCGATCACCATTGACGGTTTGTACTTCGAATTTTTTTTTTTCAAATTTTTTTTCATACAGATAAATTACAATGCGGACAGCAATCAAATTGGTTTTCTGCAATTACTTTCTAAAGAAGCCGAACAAAGTATCACTTACAATTGTAAGAACAGCGTCGCTTATTTCGACATTGAGCGTTAGACTTACAGAATACTAATAAAATAACTGGGAAGATTCGATTTTGAGGGGAGAAAATAACGTTAAAATTCTTGTATATTCATTTGGTACTGTAAAATCATACACATCATCGATCAAATTTAAACGAAATTTTTTAAAATGGATATCAATTAATTTTTAGATCATGACATAGCTAGTAATAAAGTGATCTACAATAATTATTTTGAGCCACCTCTAATGAAAGCATTTCTATTGATCTGTATTTTCTGTTGGCAAAAGAATAGTAGTGAAACGACAGACTATACACCATTTGATTTGATTATTATCTTTGATCCAGTGATTAGAGCGGAGAAACGTTATTTTAACTGATATTATGGAAAAATCGTAAAATAGTTCCTAAATATTTACATTTTATAAAAATACGTTAGACATACATTTAATAGAACTATGATTCAAGTGCGAGAATTCTAACATTTTTTGGCAAGTGTTTTATGAGTAGTAGCATATCATATGTATTAAATTGTTAAACAACAAATAAAATGTGTAACGAAATGTGTGCCAAAGGGGACTTTTTAAAGACATGCCTACACAAATAACAAAATATTTTTCCAACATTTTTTACCCCTTAGCCTTCGTAAAAGTCGTAGGATTTTTCACAAATACATTCGTATACTTACATAAAAAAACCTCATCATTTAAATAATCAATGTTCAATCTAATAAACATATTTATGAAGTATTAGAAACGTAAAATAAGTAAGCAATTATATTTAACTATGTTTATTTTAATTTCAAAGTAAACCAATGGCCTTTACGCTCAATCTGTGACGCAAGAGATGTAGAAAATACTGCCTATATATTAACATTAAAGCGATTATTATCTATTGTACTCTGTGGTATAACAAGTAAAAAAAGTTACACGCAACTAAAAACAAGGTTTATTTTTTTTCTTAGAATGATTTGAAATAAAATAGAATACTTTTATAATTTATGAGGACTACATTTATTGAGCACATACAATAATATACATTCGTGACAAAAAAATTTACTTCAAACATTTTCTTCATTAATATATTACTATTGGTCTTTATAAATGTGTTATCGCACAAAGTTTAATACTCCACGATCTCATTAAGACCCGTGTTTAAGTTTGACGACAAAAGTCCGAATTTCCATTGGTTTCAGTAGTACCACGATAGAATTACTGGAGGCCTGCACTTTGTCCGAGTCCAAATTTCCAGTTTCAACGTTATCGTCCGTCCCCGACGTCCACTTCAATCGCTGCTCGTCTTTCAAAAACTGATTCGCACCAAGAGTCGTTTCTCGCACCCAATCCACGGAAAAACTGGCGAACAGCTCCTATCGGCAAAAACAATCCACAACTCAAGAATGTATCAATGGAACCAATTGTGATCAATAAGAAACATAATAGGTATTACTTTCAAATCGACTTGGGCAACTGTCGAGTACAAGGAAGTTTTGCCATTCTCAAATATGTGCTCAAGTCGCAGTAGAACTTCCCCATCCTTCCAAGGCTCGAGAGTCAGAATACGAATGTTTTTAGGCAGCAAAATCGTTAAACCGTCGCCCTGACGGATCGAGGAAAATTTTGAATTTATTTAGTTATTTTAAAACTCGAGTGATACCTGATACGATAAATTTGAAAATGGTAATTCGAATGGCAATGCTATCAAGTATTTATTAAATACAAATAACTTTCGACGTTACGACCCATACACTTATATATAGATAACGAGGCCCTCATCAGGTAAAAAACTTAATCGTCACACTAGTGACTAAGTGTAGTACGCAAGATGGTAAGGTAGCGAATACATTGTGACGAACGTCGAAAGTTATTTGTATTAATATATACTTGATAGCACTACCACCCGAGTTATTATTTTCAAATTTAAATTCTTCAAAAATACATGCCGAAGTACAGCAGGGAGTGACAAAATGTACAACCTTCATTTTGTAAAGTTGATTCCAGTCTTGAAAAGAACTTGTCGTGGGGGTGAAAAAGAGCCAAGATCCAAGGGACAGTTCAATCGCTTTCTCTTTTTCTTGCAAAATGAGCTCGTCCTTGTCCATCAAACTGCCGGTCAGCAAGTAATGTTTACCTCTGACCACAAGGCCCGTTCCGTACGCCATTTCGTTCAATATTTGATTGAGGCGGTTCATCTTGTCGTGATTGGTTAACCTTCTGTGAAGCTGAAACACATTTTGGCGAAATTCAACGCGTCAGTTTTACCATTTGGGGTGACTTTTTCGTTACCATCAACTAAATTTGTCCTCGAAACAAGCTCGAGCCACCCTGTGGCCTGTCGGTCAACACACTCACACGTAACAACTTCCTCTTGTCCTCGATGGCGATTTTCGTTGGGATCGGGTAATAGTTACCAGAAACTCGTTCCTCCAGCCAAACGTTTATGTGAGGGCGCTTGTTGAGCTTACGCTGAATCATCTCCCTACCATTGCTGTCCGTGTAAAATGTCCTTCTGTTCACCAAGTTCGTAAAGTAATTGCTGACCACTTTCTTGCCGCCTATCATCTTCGACAAGCTGTACAAAATAATTTTATAATACGTATAGAGGATGAACTGTTTTTTTTTTTTTTTACAAGTAACCATTAATATATGAAATTACTCGATGGGCACAGGTCCGATCAGCCAATGAAATTCCACTTGACTTTTTCCCTTGTAAATTCTAACTACTTGGCTCACCCATTCATTGACTACTTGATGAATTTCCTCGACCAAAGGTCCTGCCGGCATTTAATTTTTGAAAATGGTACAATCGAGACTTAATGGCATATTAGCAGTGTCCCATATGACATACCTTTGAAGATCTGCGTGGAGTTGGTAACATTTAAAATATGGGTGATGCTGCTCTTTGGTCTTAAAACATACAGCCCCGACGATCTGTTGGCGACCAATGCGTTGTTGCCCTCCGCAGCATCGTAATAATGAAACGATTGTCTGATTTTCAGGCCCCTTGTCCCGTGAGTCATATTTATCAAGATTCTACCTTTCGCGTTGGCACTTATGTTAAATAACTTAAATACAACGTTTATTGTTTATGGCATTGCAAAATGATATTGGAAAAAGTAATGGTCAACTTTTTACCTCGGAGCCTATAAATTGGGAGCCATTAGCCGGTTTTGGGTCGTTTGGCACGAAATTGGGATCGGACTTTTTTTGGTAAACGTAAAACGATTGGAAACCAAGCGAGAAAACATTTTCAGCTAGGAAAACCAACTCCATTGTTGCACTGCTGACTCGACCGGGGATCGCTTGCACTTTGTCTGGAATTGGCACCATTTGAGTAACCATATCGTTCCCTACAATTAAAAAAAAAAAATCCCATCAATCGATTAATAATTGGGTACATTTATGTATTTCAAAGGTGACTTGGACTATTTCCACTGGATTAATCAAAATAGCTGAAATTTTCTAACTATGTAAATGAGGTATGCCTCATTCATTTACGATAAAAAACACTGGGGTTAACCACTTTACTTTTAAGAAAATCACTATTGAAAACTCACCAATTTAACAGACAGTCTTACAGAATTTGTTACTAAAATGACGCTAACTCCAAAAGTAAATGACAAACCTCTGTAAATAAAAACTGTATTTGTACCTTTTTTTTTATTAGTGATCTCTTAGAACTGTGAAAATTATACGTAAACCACTTAGATTTTAAGAAAATTTAGAGAAAAGTGATTTATCGTCTTCTGCGCATGCGATGATTAAAGTGGTGAGTTTTTACTATTTATTTTATTGATATTTTATAACTTTTTAGGCCATTAAAACTCTTGAAATTGAACGCGTGATTCATACATTCAATAATCATGACAATGGACAAAGAACATTTTTCGTAATCAATAAAACCTCAAAGGGCCCCTCACTGGGTACGGCACCAAACGTTCAAGCCACCTTTATTATTGACGCACCAGTAAAGTCTTTGACCCCGTACACCAAATTCTGAACCGGCACTCTGATGAACTGCTGGACCATTTGACTGGTCGGATTGTACACAGTGACAACGAATTTTCGGTGATTGGAGGAATAATCACAGGCGCTAATGTTGAGAAGCAGACACGAGTGGAATTCCGGCGCATTTGAAATTTTTTTTTTCAATGCCCAATTGCTGAGAACAAAAGACATGTATATTTTTCAAACAGCTGATATTTTCAAAGTGCATGATTATTATTATTTTAGAGCTTCAGAGGCAACGTGCTCTTCTTTGGAAATACTGCGATGTAACAGTTTGGCATAGTCAAACGCAACATTTTGCATTGCAGTGCCCGTAATGGCGTCATGATGCTTTAACACCCCCATTGCCTCTCGGAAACGTTGCAGCTCTTCGGTATCGGGCAGATTCGCCAAGACAGATAATTGCTTCGCCACCTGGAATGACAAAAAAAAAGATAATCCAATTTTTTTTTGCAAGTTGAAATGGGAAATTCATTAAAGCCCCGACTTGCAAAAAGTTATTGCCGAGTCTTTCGAAGTACTTCAGTGCCGGTCTGGACGTATAAAAACCGGTCCAAAATGAATGTTGGTCGAAAGAGTAGGGGAACATATCGCCGATTTCAACAGGCCATCTCAAATCGTGCTTGTGCAGTGCCCGCAAGTAGCACGACGGAGTTGAGTGAAACACCTCATAGTTGTCTCCTTCCTTACTGTTTATGTACCTGAGTAATCACGCAAATTTGTTTCAACCGTATACTTCGGCATGTTGTTTTAGAAAAAAAATTTGAAACCAACTTGATGAGTTTGTCTATGTTGGCGAACCACAGCTCAGCGTTTAAGTAATGATGTGTCCGTCCCATTGTAATGATTATATTATTGGTCTGGTACATCGTAGCTTGTTTCGAAGCAAAATGTAGTAGTTTCTCTGCCTTTAGTCAAATAAATATCTTGTACAATAATATATTGTTCCAAAGTGATGGCATGAAAAATTTTCGCTTACTCTGTCATGTACGTTGTAATTTACGTTGTTTGGGTCATCGATGATGGGCACGCGATTGCCGCAGAAAGTATCAAAACAAAAACCAGGTGGGGTGAAAAAACGGTAGTACAAAATCATCGTAAATAGATTGGCAGATTTACCTGAAATTCATTTTTATTTTCATCAATCCTGGTTTTTCATTGAAATGAAAATTTTTTGATATATACATGAAAACCCGTATAAAAAAAATCTTACTTTTTAAAAGTATTTATGTTGCACTCTACGTGGAAAAAAAATACAGTCTTATAATCTTTTAAAGACATAGGACTTTTATGTATAGAAAATTACGTCATCCTTTCAATTCTAAAATTAGAAAGAAAATGAGTTTTCGATGGAGGTATGCTAAACATTGCAAACAGCCGTACAAGAAAAAAGTACGACTTCACTTTTCCGGTGCAAGTAGCCGGAAGTGAAAATTGTACTTCCCCTCTGGGAATGAAAGTAAACCACATACCTAGACTATCACTGCCTTTCCAGATGAATTCGGCAGTTTTATTCCACAAGCGGGCCCAGTTGTACACGTAATCGATTCGACCAACGAACATTCCATCAAAACCCATTCGAGCGAAAATGGAAGCTTGTTCGCGAGAATGTCCGAAAGGGTCAACTTGCCATCCGACTCGAAGTCGCCCACAAGAACCAAAGGAGTCATTTATTCGCCTTTAAAGGTAAATAAGTTTATATTAATCGCAACAATAAATCATTCAATCCAATTGTAAGCATACCTGAAGCCCCAAGTGTATTGATCAATCAGTGATTGGTAATTTGTGGTAGCCTCGTCGTTCATACTCCAACCACCACCAACTATTTCAAATCGTCCTTCGTTGACCAACATTTTTAACTTTTCTCTCATAGTGTCGTTTCGATTTTTCCACCACTTCCATAGCATTGCCATTTCGGCAAACGCAAATCTAATTACAAATCGGTTTGTCATCATCCCCCAGCGATAATTAACAATAAAAGTTTTTTCAATTTACTATTATTTTCTGTTTCTACAATAACATTGGCGTTGAAAAATATATATGTAATAATAACAACTGATAATCAAAAATTATGTATAACTTATGACATTTTATTACTTGTCTCAAATACGGACTTTACAATTCTCATTATCGGTTGTTATTTTTCGCTGAGATCGTCAGTATGGTGTAATGGTATACATATTAGTTGTCAAAATATTGATTTGAAAATACCTTCTTCCTGGATTTTTTAGGAGCGATTCAATGACATTGTCGATCACGTATTGCACCCCTGAAATTAAAATATTTTTTTCTTACTCGCTAGCAAAAGGGAGGAGTACTTCACGCTTAATGTAAGGTAAAGACATGTTTTTCATAAAATATGCCACTTGTGATATTCCATTTAATTTTCCTTCCTGTATAGATGAATAATCAATATTATTTACAAAGTATGCGCAACTTTTATTTATATCTTACATTTGTTGTATATTACATCGTAGGTTAAGTACAACCAGCCCACTTCAGCGTGAGAATGAGCCACTAAATGCAGTACCGGTAATGGTGTTGTGATTTTGCATCAGTCCCATTGCTTCTTTGTACGTTTGATATTCTTCAGAGTCAGATGAATGTGTGAGGACCGAAAGTTGTTTGACCACCTATTTTTTCATTTTTTTATTCTTTTATTAATTGAAGGTAACATGGAGAGTATAATACATGTCATGACTTTTGACCTGTAAAAAATTATTTTCCAGTCTCTCGAAAAATTTCAATCCAGGCCGAGAAGTGAAGAAACCAGACCAAAAAGTATGGCGATTCCAGGAGTACGGCAAAAAAATCGTCAGTTTTGACAGGCCATGAAATGTTCAAGTCATTCAAAGATTTTAAGTAACACGAAGGCGTGGAATGAAAAATATTAAACTGGTCGTTTTTTTTCTCATTGATATATCTAACAAACCAAACGATGTATTAGTGTTACGCTTTAGTACCACGTTATAGTATTAATTAAAGATACACCTGATTAGTTTATCCATATTACTGTACCACAGCTCAGCTTCTGTGTACTGTAATTTATCTCCCATTGTAAATTTAATATTATCTGTTCCATACGATAAAGCTTGTTTTTTGACATAAGTTAATAGTTGCTCTACCTTTACCCATCATAAAAATTTAAAGTATACAATGAAACAATTTAAAAAAAATGTTTAAAAACCTATATATCTGATGTTTACCCTCTCATCCACGTTATAATTCAAATTTTTAGGATCATCTATAATTGGTACTCTTCCGTCACAACGAATAACAAAGCAAAATCCAGGTGGTGGTGTAAAGCGGTTGTATATTATTGACGGGAATAAATTGTTGGACTTGCCTAAACGAATGACCACCAAAAGTTATCGAAGCACAATTTAATAAAAATAATAAAATTTCCTACCTAAACTGTTACTTGTTTTCCACATAAACTCGGCAGTTTTATTGTCGAGACATGCCTTTTTAAATTGATAATCAACTCGACTAATAAACATTCCATCAAAACCCATTTGCGAAAATAGCGATGCTTGTTCCCGAGAATGTCCAAACAAATTTACTTGCCAGGCAACCCTTGGACCATCATAATTACCAATCATATATTTTACTCTCCTGGGATTAACAGTTTTACTTTATCTTTTTTTTATGTGGCTTTAGAATTTATCTATGATTACGGAAACTCAAAAACCTGAAGCCTAAAGTGTATTGGTCTATGATCGATTGGTAATAGGAAACAGCTTCGTCATTAATGGTCCATCCTCCACTCACAATTTCAAACCTGCCGTCGTTTATTAATTTTCGTAACATTTCCTTTTTAGTTTGATTTTGACGCTTCCACCATTTCCATAAAACAAATGTTTCAGCGTAGACAAACCTAGCAAAAAAATATGTTTTAATTTCTTTTAATTTTTTTATGCAGTTTTCTTATTTATTGCCTTCTATTTTGATGCTTCGTCAATGATAACATGACACTATCAATAACAGCTGTAAATGAATTTTTAAAAAAGTTAAAGGAGTTTTTTTTATGCACTAAGTAGTTGAACTTTAGAATAAAAAAAGATTCTCACAAGCGTAGTATGTTTGATTATGCACATGAAGCCAACCAATGTTACTCTCAGAATACGATATCAAATGTATGTTTAGTTTATGTGGCTGACTGTTTGGGCAAGTCTGCGTATGGTTAATAAAATTTTTTTTATGGTAGTATTTATCTAGATCACAACATTATTTAATTTGTATCATCCAATATATTATACTTACATTAGGCCCTATTACAGGTATAGGTTTTTCATATTTTGATGACAAGAGTAGCCATATTCCAAATCCTACGATGACAAATGCGGTACCAAATATAAATAAAAATAAACTTCGATGTGTTTGCAATCTCATTTTAATTTTAATTTGTTACTAAATAGTGAACGAAAAATTGGTTAACTGAGAGAAAATTTCACATAAAAATGTGCTTTTTTTCTTCAATATTGACTGAAACCTTTGCGTGTGTTTTTTAGCGGATTTTTTTTACATATTTTTATCTCAACTTGTTGAACTACGTCAGTAAACTTGTAAACAAATGTTACTGACAGAAATTATGTAAGCAGTATAACAATTTGAGATTTTTTTATTTTATGAAGTATTACGTTTTTAGACCTTTTTTTTACAATATTTTGAACTCAATTCTCAATCGATAATTAATTTACATATTCATAAGTTTCAGTTTAACGATAACTCTTTGTCTTGATATTTTTAATTTATCTTGGAAACTATAGTAGAGAAACTTCAATATTCTAACCAGTTATTTTCACCTATTTTTACACTACGAGATTCAACGTAGTAAACTGAATATTTATAAAAATTAGCTTTACCTTTACTTATCTTCATTTAATTTTACATAATAAACTCATGACAAGCAACTGAAAAAATAATTTATTTCAAAGGAGAATAATTTATTATCATAATTGAGATACACGGGATACAATTATTATTGACGATGGAACGAGCCGGAAGCAGGAATCACCAGGAGAAAAAATTAAAAACACACAAATGATTTATAAAGGAAATATATTCATTCGTTTAGTACAAAGCCTTTCAGGCGCCATACGCACCTTATTCGCTCGCAGCCCGAGAACATCTGCAGCTCGCCACAGCGAGCGAGCGTCGCGCCCCTTGCGCCGCCGCGCTCGTTCCTCCCCTCCGTTCTACCGCAGTTCCATACCCCGCGTTTCGCCTGTTTCACGCGAGCTTCGACGTTAGGGCACGGTACGTCGATAATGAAGGAGCAAACCGCCAAATTCAAAAACTGTACCAATTGATATGAAAGGAAACATCACGGCTTAATTCTTCGTGTCATCGAGACTACTTTTCAGCCTGAACGGCCCCAGACCTGCATCTGTGCACGCTAGTTTCGACCTTCAGTACAACCGGAACTTCTCGCTCCTATCGAGATCTGTGATAACAAATGGTGGCTTGACGGCCGCGAGCTTCTCGCGCCTAAACAAGTCGCCTCGATGACTTCACAAAGAAGGCAAATCGACACCCCCGTCGTATATTCACTGTTTGCTCCCCCCCACCCGACCGCGTTCAATCATTGCATCATACGTTAGCCAAAATTACATGTGTTTTATCTCTGATGTACACAGTAACGTTGCCCCTTCAAACTCGCAACCTTTAAACGCCTAATTTCGTCTGTTACAATTATTATGTTATTTATACACATCGTATTGGGACAAATTCATAGAGACGAGAGTGAATTTGATGCACATACATAGTTTTAAACATCGATAGTAATTATACATCCTTAAAACGACGATACACATTAATGAAATTTAGGGGAAAGTTTTAAGATAAATGTTCTAATTTGCATAGGATTAAGTCTTACGATCAGAGACCTATTGGACAGTTCTATACGATCGGTTTTAGAGCTATCAACGTGGGAAACCTCGTCAAGTTCCGATTTCCATTTGAGCCGCTCCGCGTCTTTCAGATTTTTATTTGCATCGAGTGTCATTTCCTCATACGAGTCCACAGTAAAACCAGCAAACATCTCCTGAAAAAGAAAAGGAAAGAAAAGAAAAAACGATCGTAAACTTCAAGACAGTTCTTACTTTGAGATCAAATTTTGCAGCTGCAGAGTACGCGTGCGTTTCGCCAGTCTCGAAAAAGTGCTCCAATCGAAGTAAAACTTTTTCTTCTGCCCAAGGTTCGAGTGTAAGAATTCTGACATTTCTTGGCAAAGCTTTGACCAGCCCATCGTTCTAAAAGACCCACAGTGTTGTAAAAAACAAACATTTCTACGTACGAAAATAATGAACAAACCTTCATTTTGTACTGTTTACTCCAATCCTGAAAGGATGTATATAATGGAGTAAAAAATAGCCAAGGACTAATAGCAAGTTCATTTGCAAGCTCCTTTTCTTTCATTATCAAATCGTCTCGGTCCATCAAGCTACCAGTCACGAGACAATGTTTGCCCTTGACGACAAGCCCTGTATTGTAAGCTATTTCATTCAGTGCTTCACCTCCGCTCCATATGTGCGTGTACAACAACCGCCTATGAATCTGTACTCGATCAAACGTTATAATTTAATTATTTTTCAATGATCTAGTCGAGATATATTTTGAGTAAATTTTGTACGACCATCATTTCGATTTCTCCGTCCCTGAGACTCGAGCCACCGTGAGGTCTGTCGGGTAAGACGCTCATACGCAACATCTCTTTTTTATCTTTGATGGAAATTTTAGAGGTCACGGGATAGTAGTTACCAGCGATTTGCTCCACGAGCCTCACTTTTCAGTTCGGACGGCTGTTTAACGTACGTTTCAACATTTCACGGCCATTACCGTCGGTATAGAAATCGGTATCTATTTCAAGAATGTGTGGAATCTGCAACAAAGTCAAACAAATAGTTTGTATACTCGCTCAGGACTCTATCGCTCGGACAACGAAAAATTTATCCGTGACAAGAAAAAACAATTAGGATTCTTTCATGACAAGCTTATCTCCAGGTATTCACTAATAACACGCATAAATGGGTGAACAAGATAAACAGCATGTCTAGATCTCTATATTACTGTTGTATAACTCTTTCATATTGTAATTATTTATTTGCGTTGAAGTACAGTATTAATTGTATAAATTATACCAATTTAAACAACATTGCATATAAAATATAACTCCTATTCTGTTGAAAGTTGTCCAAATTAAATTATTCTAATATTTCAACTACTCGCTGTTACATTTAATCATATTTAAAGATGTAAAAAATAAAATGCATAATTCCACAACAAGGTCAAACACACATTAATTGATACCGACAATAACTTGTATACTAAAAAATTTCTCGTCAAACAATACATTTCATTATTTTCTACCTCTTTATGATGGTAAAATACCTTAAAGCAACCGACTCGGATTATTTGTCCTTGAAAATCATTTCTGCGCTGATCAAAAGTCAGATTAGTTGCCCCTAATCCTTTCTTTTCATCCCAAGTTCCAAAATGACTTTTAATCAATTCTCGATCCCTTGCAATTTAGTAAACTTCGCTAAGCTCTCGAGCATTTATACCCGTAATTTTCTGCACTACGAGAAATAGGCAGTTAAAAGGAATGTAGTTGTTGGAGAAAAATTCATCAGCTTTTGTTTTTTCACTCAAAAAAATCATCCATTGAATGTTGTCCGTTACAAACCACAAGGATATTTCCTAAAAGCGTATCGCACACTCAATTACTGTGATTACAAAAGTAGTATAAAAACGTACAAATTATAGTTTTTATGTATACAAATAAATAAAAACTGCTTAGCAAAAACTATCTTCAGATCGTGAAATCTGAAAAGTGGTTCTTGTTTCTTTAATCAAGTTCACGACTACAAACATTTTTGATCAAAACAAAACAACCAAAATTAACATAATGCTAACTTTAAGAAACTGTTTCATCTCTTCGGAGTCATTCATTAGCACGATCAAGGTATTCTGCAATTCAGAAATATCAATTTTCATCTAGAGAAAGAAGTATCAGAGAACGTTAGTGGCATATAAATATTTTAATTAATGATCAGTGATTATTACGAAAATCATTAAATAATTCTAGTATGATTGTCTGTCAAATCATGCATGTATTAGATGAACTGAATGCATAAAAATGATGGTTCTTTTTCGAGTAGAAATTTTTATGTTTTACCGAAATGAGAATGTCATATATAATTCATTGCAAGGCCATCATCACACGTAACAGCGCAATGTATAAAATATTTTTATGCTTGCAGAGCCCAAAGATTTTAATTCAAGGACTATCTTGTGTACAAATATACAAATAAAGCTGTTTTTCTTCTTATGGACTAAATAATCAAGTATATAATCACTTTCATACGCAGCACAAGACAAACTTGACTTTTTATGCTAATAATTATTTTTACCCCGTCAAATAGTATTGTAATGCGTCCAACTACTTTTATTTTTAAATAAAAGCCACTGTGTACTGATAATGCCTGAAAACGATCTCGGTGATCCTTTTTAAAATGTACAATTAAATAATATTAAATGTTTTGTTCAGAGATTTTTTTAAAGTCAAAAAAATGTATTCAGTTGCTAACTAAAAGTTTTGTTTCATTACCCTTGATTTAAAGACTTCTATCTGATTAAAACATATTTTTACCATCGGCAAATAGATTTTCATGGTATAAATAAGCATATTAAGCACGTGGTATGGATTGAAAAAAAAAAATTGCAAAAATTTGGGTGCGCACAACCGCGCTTGAGCCAGGTATTAGCTGACCTGTCATCCCTTGTAGTTGTTATTACAATCTTCTAACACCCTAAGTGAGGCTCCTGGCTCAGTTTCCCTATCCTACTTTCTATCTGACCCTACAACCCCTCAATGTGCTACTTATGATTCTACCTTAGATCTAGGTATTAACTCTACCTTATTTCTATTTTTCTTATTCTATCTTACACCTATTTTTTTATTCTACGTTATTTCTAATTATTATTCTTATTATTCTACCTTAAGATCTACTCTTATTGTTCTACCTTACATCTAGTCTTACTACTCTACCTTCAATCTACGATTTTTAATTCTACATTAAAATCTATTTGCTTACTGACTAAGGCTTATAGATTAATTAATTTCTACCCAACACCGCTTAAAACTACGTCGAAGGTTGGTCTCGAACCCGGACCTCCTGGCAACTCAATATCTGATAGCTACCCGGTTGAGAGTGACTGATAAAACCTCATAAAAAAAATATTTAATGAGATTCATAATGTGTATTTGCTCCTGGATAACTGAATAAAGACTTATTAAAAACTTAAGGATATTTTATAGGAAGAGTCGCATAAGATACCGGAATTCTATAAATATTGACCGATAAAACCAAGTTCGAAGCAAATTGATTATGGTTTTGTATAGGCACTCACACATTCAACAAAAAATTTGTGTTACGCAATTAGTTTTTATATGTAGATCCACAATTATAAACTCTGTATAGGATTTTTCCAGGAAATACTCTCCATGTATCGTTATGGGAGTAAAATAGTATGTAACAACAAAATTTCGATTCGATAACTTACATGTTTTTAATAGGCTTTGTCAATATGTGTTTTATATGTCAATCTATTTTCTCAAATTGTCAGATTCTGTAATCAGAGGTTTATAGGTATTTAAACCAGACAATAGTTAATGTGGATGTATCAGGCACTTCAAGAAAATATTTTTAATCATATTTTAGTGGTATGTATATGAAAATACGACAGTATCGAGATAGTACAGGATACACGCCCGGGTGTTTGCTAACCTCACCTTCGACTTGGGTGGAAATTCATATCCGGGAGTGATTGCCGTACTTTCGCCCCTGGTAGCGTAATATACTATTCATTTTAAGCATATACAATTAAGTTTGTGATTTGTCAGCGATTTGACTTAAAATTATTTCTCTTAGATATTTGTAAGGGAAAATCATAATAATTAGAATAATAATTAAACTATCAAATGAAATATTTTTCACTACGTTAAAAACACACACGTATGATAAGGTAGAAATAGCTAGAAACTGTAATTTTTTTTTTCATTGAAATTTAATATGTTATAAAAAATATCTTACAAATAATAATTACATGTAATTGTATTACAATGATAATCACTGCTTCAGAATACTTACAGTTTATAAGACTTGGCATACTTTACAAATGTAATTTAGTCATGGCAACAGCTATTAGTATAAACGGCGTAAACAAGCACCTTTGGTAACTCTGATACACCTAATCTTACTGTTTTTTATAATCACAATCTTTTATAAAATCACAATTTTTATAACTATGTATAAATATTTTTTTTTGGCTTTACGATCATTCTGAATAATGCCATAATCATATGCATAGTAATTAACATACTTTTATTTTGTGTGTATAACTTTATTCTATACAACTTTCTTCATCCGTGGTTAAATCAGATGCTGTATCCACTAATAATGGGGGAGGACAACGAGTTCGACAATTCTTTATTTTTTCATTTAGTCCGTCAAGTGATTCTAAAATATATTTTGTTTTTATAAATATTGTATTTATTATTTTTTCGTTTATATGTGTAGTAAGTGTATATATTTACCAGCATCGTGAATGATTATTCCCTCCTTTATTCCTGTTGAAGTACTTATGTTATACTTTTTCAATCTATTGTATGGTTCCGAGAAATGATATATTTTATTTTGATCAACAGTCGCAAAAGTATCATCATTAAACTTCACATAAAAAAACATTGTTGATAACCTGTACATTAAATTGCGATAAATATATTAAAAAGCAAAATAAAGCATTGAAAAATGCTGTGTTATATTTTTAAAGAGATTTGTAGTAATATAAACCCATTAAACATTTTTATATTATCAAGTATACATTGAATGACGTATGACTGATACATTTAACTGTGATTTACACCATAAAACCAAGTTAATACGATTAAGTGCTTGGTATTGTTGCTTACACTATCAATCCAAGATAATTGGTATATGCACCATACATGATTATTACAGAGTACATTCTTTTTTCTTGTAAAAACTTGTACATAGATAAAAAAAGGTATAAAATTGTATAAGAAAATAAAATTACTTCTAATAAGTATAAACCCATTATATATTACCATATTATCAATTTTATTTTGTATGGCGTATGATTGAAACATTCAATAGTGATTCACACCATACATCCAAGGTCACATTAACAAGTATTTGGTATACTAGTTTTCACTATAAATCCAAGTTCATCTACATACACGCCTTACATGCTTATTACAGAGTAACTCCGTACTCTTCGTAAAAACTTGTACAAACAAACATTTACTTATTAATGAGGTTTTATGGTGTAATCACTATTAACTCTTACACTTTCTCAAATTTCTGTAATCATTGCTACATGTTACATGTTGAATAAAGGGATAATTTTTTAAAAAATTTACAAGACCAATTACCATTTTTACTACAAAATTTATATAAAATAGATTTGTTTAAGCTAGCAGCTTGGAGGTGCTTGGAGGTACGTGTGCTCCTGTCGATAAAATTTTACATTTTATCAAGCTTTATGTTAGGTCATGGAGGTCCTCCTAGTATTTCCCCGAACAAATTAGTTAATTTTTAAAATCTAAGCGTCACATCAATTAAACAGTATTACACTTAAACGTGGTCAATGAATCATCAAAAACAAGAAAAAGTATAGAGAAAATTGAAAAATTGATGAGGACGTGTTTAACCTACTAGTAGAGCATGAAAAAGAACTTACTTTTAACGTATCCTTTGGTACTTATATCAGTGGCGGTAAGGAACATAAATAGCCATTTTTTGAGGGTGTTATTATTACACTAATTCACTCGCGTAGAATTAAAAATATAATTTTTCATCGCACAACGTTGTTTCAACAGTGCGGAGAATACAGTGGACGATAGTTATATAGGTACTAGCTTCTACCTGTTGCTGTGTAGACTGTAGTTGCGTAAAAGTGACTGTATAAGCTACGCGCAACGGCGCAAATGATGGAATGATGATTACAGCCGCATCTACATCTACAATGGCCAGCTCCCCAACTCAGACTGATGACCGCACCGCCCAATAGAATTGCAGTATGAAAGTTGTAAAGGTGCGGTCACTGCGGTCCCGGATCGAGTGTGGGCTGTGTGGGGTCCGCATACGGCTTTCGCTTGAGTATGAGGCTCTTTTACCGTCAAGCTTGAATCAGATGGCGCCAGGGCACGTCGCGGCTGTCATGGCCGTCTCACTCACACAACATTACTTTTCAGTATTGTATGTACATAGGAAATTAAAGTGTAGTGGTAAAGCGCAATATTTGAAATTTTGAAATGAATAAGGAAGACAAGAAAGAATATTATGGGAGCTTAAAAGTTTCAGAATTGAAAAAGCTTTTAAAAGGGAAAGGAGCAAGAGTCAGTGAAAGAAAAGCAGAACTCGTGGACAGGTAAGCCATGACTTGGGAGCGGCAAAAATGTTGGTCTCCCAATTGCTTCGAGCCACTTTTTTTTTATCACACTATCAGAAGGAAATTTAAATTTCACTTTCTTATCGCAGGATATTACACTGCACTTCATTTTTCCTACTATCTTTAAACGTAAATGCAAACAAAAATTGTCTGCAAACAACAGCAATCATTTACAAAGGTTATGTCTTCTGCTTTGCTCATTACACAGATAGGCTCACGAACGCAATACACAACTGTAAATTTGACGGTGTGTAAGTATGACAGCCGCGACGTGCCCTGGCGCCATCTGATTCAAGCTTGACGGTAAAAGAGCCTCATATACGTACGTGCTGTACCATTTAAGCCCGTAAAAGTGAGGGAGAGGTTTGCGTATCTGACCTCTCTCTTACTCTTATGGGCTTAAATAGTTACGCGGTACGCGATACGCACCTCATCTAACCGCATCCTCAATCAGAATTAGCTTACGAGTTTTGAAACGCACACAGGGACAAAAACTTAATTCACGTAAATGTGGAAAGACACGTATTTAGCAAAAAAGTATTAAAATCTTGACAATAAGAAAAAAATTAATTTGATACTGCAATAATGATACCCTAATATTCACGTAAATTTAGATGGCTATCTTAATTTTGAATTTAATGTTATTGTACAGAAATATAATTCCGCAATATATCTATAAAAAATATTACTTCACAAATAAAACAATTCAAATTTTTTTAAATAATTCGGAATGTAAGAGTACATAATTTTATGTAATCTATCCGTATTGCCTCATATCATAAAATCATGTATTGTTATAGGTTAGTTATGATTGGCTTTACGAGTTACTGAACTCGAGTAATAGTGTGTATTTGCTCCCGAAAGTGCATAAATAAAAACTATTACTTTTGTATAAGTGATTATCCAAGTAAATGTTTATGAGATTAAAAACTACATTTGTTCTTATTGAAACAAGTTAAATTTAAATGAGGCATTCCATTAAAATGTTAGGAAAAAATATAATGGATATTGTGGCATTACTACATACAACACAATAAAACCAAATTTATAATCGATATTTATTATTGTGTAATTAAACATATTAAATACAGGAAAAAATATATCAGACTTTACAATATAAATTGCCATTAATCAAAATCACATTAAATACTATAGAAGTTCTATTGTAATTTCTCTTTATAACACTGATTAAAAAACTTTCTACTTGTATTTCACAAAAAAACAAGTTAAATAAATTGATGTCTTGGATTTCCATATACAAACCCATTAATTATTGTACTTGTCATTTTCATGGCTTATTAAATTTGATTTTATTTAATGGGAGTTTATAAGATTTTATCAGTCACTCTCAACCGGGTAAAGCTTTCATACGCATTTAACCACGCAGCTACTGGGCTCTTGCTGCCCGGCTTGTTTAATAGTAAATTTTAATCATTAGTTTGGTATAGATAAAAAAATGCCTGTAAGTGAGATACTTGTGTATGTGTTGATTGCTTGGCGTATCGGTAAGTATATCTATATGCCCGACCAACTTGACTGTAATCGGTTATACAGATATACTGATATCATGCTAGGCCCACATAGTTATCAAATTTCTCGTTGGAGGGCGCCGTTTTTGCAACGCAATTGAGGCCCAGCTGACGCATAATGATGTGCAAACGTAGCCGTGGGTGTTTGCTTAAAATAATTACAATGTATCATCTTATAATATTGTATCACACTGGAAGAAAAGTGGCAACAAAAAGCCAATGCGACGTTAAAAGCGTCGCATTTTAGATGATAAGTTTTATCTTCTACGCCCCCTGGCGTGAGAAAAACAAAGCGTCTACGTGAGTAACATTGAAGCTAATGTGCAGCTGAATAAAATTAAAAGCGTATGACGTGCGCTATTAAATGACAAATGAGCGGATATTTCGTATTTATTTGTTAAAGAAAATGAATCTTTGATCTCCAACTGAAAATTTACCAAAAACTGGCGCCTCACGTGTTTTGTTGGTATAGCAAGTGCATTTGTCGGTCAGCTGGATCCCTAAGTGTGTTGAGTATACCTATACGTACGTAATTATTATTATATATTATCATAACAACTCGCCGCGACGATGCGCTGGTATATAGATATACAAAACTCGATGGAAATCTGACCGACCGACTGAAAAATGCTAATGATACTAATTACCAGGTCAGATTATGTTCATCACTAATTATTTTTCCACACTATAGATGGCATATAAGCTTTGCTTTGATAAGTATAAGCTCACTTGTAAAATAATAAAAAGTGTTGTTCTGCACACAGGATATTGTATTGTGGTCGTTGTGAACGATGACGGTTAATCAAGTCCGAAAGAGGCTGTTTCGAATCAAATGTACGTGTATGTGTATACACGACGAGGCTTGAGCACTTGTCCATTGTAACGTGTATTTACGCGCCTCCGCTGTCCATCCGTACCTACATATTTATATCATCATCATCATCGATAGGAAGTTGAAAGTTTGAAGATCAGTCAAATGTGCGTATTGTGTAAATACAATCAGACGTATCTTCCCCATCTACTACATCGTAATCCATAGGCTCGAGAGGGTTCAAGCACAATTAAATACGTACAAGAGGTGCCACTTTTTTCTGTTTTTTCGTTTATTTGTTTCTCGTTAATTTAATTACTTTTATCTTTTTTTTTTCTCATCATCAAAGTAGTCAATTTTTTTTTTCGACTCGTCTATACATGCGTTTTTCTAAACAATCACGAGATGATACGGTTTACAATATATGGCGTAGAAATCTCCATTGTTCTTCAAGTTACTGGAAAATCTAGTGATTGTTTCTTTCCCGATGCCATCACTACAATTATTAATTCAATGAGACATTTGGCTGACCCAGTTGTTGATGACGTGATGAATTTTTTCAACCAAATGTCCTAAAACACGAATGTAAAAGTATTACAATTCATTCAGACTGTGTAACAGTTTGAAAGAGCAACACCACTAGCGACAGTTGGAGTCACTGGACCGGAGATCATGAATGGAAGTACCTGACAATTTCTCATTAATTATTTAATCTTACAAATTTATCTAGTTATAAGACGTTTATACAAGTAATGATAAATTTTCTGTTGTCTATGATAACCTTATACATTTATCTGAAAAAAAATTTCCAAAAATATTTATTGCGTAATGATACACATGCAATTGTTTGCTGCAAGGATTCTTGAAATCGCGACGAGCCAGTATTTTCTTGTAAACTATCGCATCCAACTTAAAACACATACCTGTACAAAATCCCGCTTGTTGTCCTAAATATATTGTATAGTCGGGAACGGGAGAACTTTGTACAGGTTAAATGTGCGTTTTCGCCCTTTCAAAGGAAAGTTTTAAGCTGCAAAAGACTAATTGAGTTGGGAAAAAATAGCTAAGGTATTAAACATGTCCTCAAAAATATGTTATTGAAAGGCTTTTATCGTTTATCGTATTACAATAGCTGAACGTGTAAAAAAAAATGAAAAAAGAATTGCACCTACAAGGCCTGTGTTATTTTTCCCCCAAGTGACTAATATACACCGCGATAATCACGTGACCTTTTGACCAAAAATATGTTAAGACGTATAAGTTTTGCATTTTATTTTTCTAAAATTATTTTATTTAGACATGTAACAATATTATAATACATTTATAATCCAATTAATATCTAAAGAAATTATATTTTCAATATCTCAATTATTTATTTCAAGTGCATTTTTTTCATTGTAATTTATTGATAAAAATTATTTCTGTTTAACCAGTGCAACTTTCTTACTGTTCAAAACACTACTTTAATTTAGAATCCAAAACACATGAAAAATTTTTATTTCTTAACATATTTTTTCGTACACCCAAATTTAGCTGTAATGAAAAAAGATACCCAGCATAAAAGCAAGGATGAATCGAAAAACTTATCAATAAAATTATTGTACGATACAGGTAATTTGTGTAGGATGGAAAAAAAGCTTAGTTTATTTATGTACGAAATACGAAATGTTATTTTATTCGACAATAAAATTAAGTAATAATTTTCGTTAAATGACATTTGTATTTACAAACTTTAACGACGTAAATGATATACCCAATATGTACAAATACATGTATAAATTATACAGTTTTTAGAAATTCTGTTGACTATGATACAATCTACTTATAAACTAAATAACACTTGAAGATTTCAATGCTATGATACAAGTTATATTTTTTTCATATAAACGCTGTACACTCTAAATATTAACAATGAACTTAAAATTAAAATCACATGAAAAAGCTAGTTTACTTTAACACATTCGTCACAATAAAGCTTAATAAAAAATGTCTGACTATATCCCTCGGTCAAAGAAGCACGTACAAAAACAAAGTAAGTCCACAAAAAAATCAACTATCTTTTTTAGTTTTTTATATTAATACCTCCCTTGGCCTGAGAGTTTGTTCGTTCTACTATAGGCACTCGATAGTAACTATATTCAATAGCCTGATTATTGGCTAAAAGTACACTTTTTATCATAACTATTCTTGCACTCGTAACTGTTTCTCTTTCTTTATTTCAACTCAATTCATAACTGTTAAGTCCCATGAACGAGAGCACAAGAAAAGAAAAAAACGTTCCGATACGTTTCTCTGGGTGCAGCCGCATCCGAAACCAGACGTAACTTTCTTCGTCAACGACGAATCTCAAGTGCCTAGTTGCGATAGGGTTTGAGATGGCAGCAGTGGCCGGTTCGCGCCTACCCTACAAGTTAAGGTGGACGGGTTTCGAGTGCCGGCGTCGTGGAGGCAGGGGTGGCGGCGTTTCCGGCCATGTTTGCTTGTGCTTGTTATCCTTATTGTTACCGATTATGCAACTGCCACTGCTACTGTTATCGCTGCCGATATCTTTTTTGCCAAAGTCGTGCAGTCTGGCGTCCTGCTGTGCCGACTTATTGTAGTCTACTATAATGTCCGTGAATTTTATGATTCTCCACCGGTACAGGACCTCTTCCTTGGGGTTCTCGGCGTTTTTTTTTACGGCCTCTTGAAGCTTGACAGCCGAGTCCGCGGAATCCATCGGCGATTCAGGGACAAAGATCTCACAGTCCGACAGCGCCAGCCCAGAATTCGTGGACAAGGATAAGCAATCTTTGCGTGGAGGTTCTGTCAAACAGAGATTGTCCAGGGAAATTCCATCAGCTACTGTAAAACGAGAGGAAAAATGATTTGAACCAGTTTTTATAGTGTAAAGTCTTTGGCGGATCTCAAGAAAAGTATGGTGCTTACAGTGTAGGCTGTCGATGCTGTCTTGGGCTCCGCTGTCGCTTGGCTTGGCGCCGAAAAGCAGGTCGACCCTTTCACCGAACAGGACCTCGCAGTGCTGGATAAGCATCTCCACGAGGGCAGGAATCGCCTGGCTCTGGTTGACCAAGGGACTCTCGGACCAGAGCAGACTTGGCCCACAGCACACGCCGAGGTTACTCGCGCACATGAGGTTGTGCTTCGAGCGCCGGGCTATGTGGTGCAGCACATGGATCAGGTGCGACAGCAGCGTATAGTTTGCCCTTGGCAGACGGTCCAAAATGCTACAAACCAAACGAACGTTAAACAAATGGATAGTTATGTATGATAAGGTAGCTCCATTGAAGTAAAAATATCAGGGGTCGTACCTTTTGATCGTCGTGAGCGGGTCCGGAGACTTGAGGCTGGCCATCCACAGGGAGAAGAGGTGAGAGGTAAGGAGGGGGTCGGGCAGTGATCTCAAGAAGTCCTTGAGTAGGGCAGCCACTGCGAGTACGGACGCGTCTTCGAGGCAACTACTGTTGCCCGAGGACTCGATCTGGTCCTTGAGCTCCCGGACCACCCTTAAATTGGCGGATTTGCGAAAGATGCCTTGGGTGGAGGGACCCTTGGCGAGGAGCTGCTGCAGCATGACGAGGACTGGCTTGGGCAGACCGTTCTCGTCGAGCCGCGCCAGATTGACACCAAAGACGCGGGGGCTAGAGGAGGCGGATTTTCGCAGGAGACCCCATGTCCGGGATTTGTGCGACTTTGCATCACTATTAACTGACGCCAAATTTCGCGCGTCGGTTTCCATGTACTTTTCGTACTCGGCAAGCCTCTGAATCTGAAAGGAAAAACGGTTGAGATTTTGGTTAGTCGTTACTTTTTGATTATGAGACACGGAAACAATTTTATTTCTATAAGAACATCAAAATCTGCAAATTAGTACTTGTGTCGGAGAAACATGATTAATTTTATTTCTTTTTTTGCACGAATAATCGCGAACGTGGGACAAAAATTTTGTATGGCGAACAATAACAAAAATCGTTTTTCAAGGAGGTACAATTCATAGACAGAGAGGGGATGATCCAGAGCTCTGGGGAAGTGTGATTCCCAATAATCCATAACCAAATTAAAAGTCCACTAAAATGTAATTTGTACAGTGAAGATGACACACATGTGGACTCTGATAATGTATGTGAATTAAAAATTTACTGCCTCAATAAATTAGCATCGATTAAACTCTCAATATTTCCAAGCTAAAAATCTAACTCAATGCTGCCACCTGAATACATGTGTGCATATACCTGAGAAAGAAAAAGGGTCTTTCCCGGCGCCCTCAAAACTGGTATCACCGAAATTACAAATGTAAGATGCGTCACGCACACGAGCAGGGAAATTCGACTTTCTCGGTTTTCTTCTCTTTACTTTAAGTACATTATCTTTTTTTTTCCATGAGAAAATCGCATATGCACCGAAACCAATGAATAGTTTGTACGCTCGAGAAAAATAGCAATGCTACATATACATGGAAAAGATTTACGCTTTAACCAGTGTAAGTGTACAGCGAAGAACGAAAAAAGTGCGCAGGAAAAACGGATAATACAAAATAGCAGTTGCGCCCGAAAACACCGATGTCCCGAAAATCGGACTCAACATTACATCGGAGGTACCAAAACTAGCATTGAGACGCACCCCAACTCCGATTTTCAAATTCAAAAGTGGGCAGCAATGATATTTCAATGCCCGATTATTCACTTTAAATATTTCTACACATCTAACTGATATGGGAATGCGTGCAAGGTAAATATAGTTTATGTAATTTTAACCAAAAGTTACCTCACTACTCGGCTGGTGATCATTTGGTCCGCGCCGAAGGGACCGGAAAGACGCTCTAGTCTTCCTGCACCAGTTAGAAATGGCCTTCTTCATTTTTCACTCTGACGTACACTCCGATTTCACTAGTTGCACCCTTCGGTTCACAATGCGAGCAGTTACCACTAGTAGACACTAGAACACTCCGGGAGAGAATAACTGAGGACTGAGGGACGGTAGTCCCATTGCATTCCCGAATATCCCCACACTGTGCAGTGATGAGTTTACGCCCTTTCACTATTGGCCCGAGCGCAATTAGTCTGCAATAGGAAGGGTCAGTACTATCAGTAGTGGGATTATTTGGGTGGGGACATGTACATAACTACATGACTAATTATGTTCGAACACATCTCAAGACATTGGAGTTGTTTCTTAGGGAAAAATTATTAAAGAGAAAATACATGGGAACAAGAACGAGAAAAATAAAACGAGTACGGAAGCTTTTCAAGTAAATAGTACGTATGAGCTCTGCCGAAATATTTATACCTCTATATTTTTTGTACAAATTATGGAAAAAAATTGAATTTCTTCAAAAATTTGTACTAATTTTCATCATAAGAGAGAGTATGATAAGAAATGAAAGATTTGCATTTTAATTGTGTAAAATTATTTTATTAAGACTTATTTTATAACAATATTATGATTAATCCATAGAGCAATTGTTAGCTGAAGTAGTTATGTTTTTGAGATCTTGATCATTTATTTAAGTACATTTTTTTCATTTTAATTTATTGTTAAAAATTATTTCTATTTGACCAGTGAAAATTTTTACAGTCCTAAACACTATTTTAATTTTGAAACACATGCAAAATTTTTATCTCTTAACATATGTTTTGTAGAAATTAAATTTTTTGCCACAAAAAATTTTTCTCATAAGTTTTACTTGCAAAAACCATATCAATTACTTAACCACGCTACAATACATGCATAAATTAACGCGAAGTACTCAGAGCTTAGGGTACATCCAGTGCATTTGACTTTTTTTTATTTCTGTTTTAATGCGTTTTTTTATGGTTGCTTTATTACTCGATTACAGCGCGTTTCTTTGATTCGCGGTGCTTAGCTATGGTTTGCCAGTAATTTTCAGTACTGGGAAGTAATAGAATTTTTGTTCGATGCCATTTATTTACAATTCCAATCTTACATATGAATAAATACATTAATGCTATGTAAAATTAATTTATTGTTCATTTATTTTTGTAGCTTCTAGTGCACTCACACGTAAGCTTACCTCTTCTCGTATTTTTTTTTTTATTACTATGCTATCGTCTACAATGCTGTTTTCATATGGTTACAGTCTTTTTTTTCTCTTGCTCTTTACTCTGCTACTGAGTTGTATTGCTCGCACCACACTCAGTTAGGGTTAGATTTTTTTCTACGAGAAAAGTACACAACTGTGATCTTGGGTATCCTATTTTATTTTTAGCCTTACATTTTTGCCGCCCGTTTTTTTTTTCAAAATTAAACTATTTACCTTAGACGGAGTTTAAAGAATGGCGTTATTGTTTCCTAGTTCTCCATGCGTCCAAACTGTATTGATTTAACGACTATAATTACAATTGTATATTCTTAATTTTACACTAAGTAGTGTACTAGTTGGGGTTGAGAGATATTGTTGCTATTTTTTTTTTTTTTTTTTTTTTTTTTTTTAATTATAGAAACAACGATGAAAGAGTCGCAAGCCACCGTGACTTCCACCAGCAACCCTTCGTCCTATGATGGATACGGTAAGCCAATCATGATATCAAGTCCATAAATATAAAGTCGGGGGGTCGGGTAAGGTTCCCTGACCTGTTTAATTAGAATAGACCCAGCATAGTTTTTTTTTATGCATTAGGGCCTGCGGAACACAACTTTTCATGTTGGGTCGCTGTCCAAAAGGTCAATTTTTTGTTAATTGACAAATTTTACTTACAAGTAACAAATGTTGTTTTTTTTTGTTCGTAAAAAAATTTTCTTTTCTGATTTTTTGGTCGCATTTGAAGCAAAAAGTTGTGGATGAAGTATATTCGTAAAATTTATACTTTTTGGCAAAAACTCACAAAGTTTTGAAAAATATGTTCTTTACGGTTTTCGAAATCTTTTGGTGTTTTTTTTTCAAATCTAGTAATCTAATTTATAACGTAATACTTTTTTTTGTTTAAAATGAGTGAAAGAATCGGGTGAAAACTTTCGTTTGTCGAAAAAACCAATATTTAAAATTAACTGACAAAACTCGTCGAGTATCAAAAAATTGACCATTCGGACAGTGACCCACCATTAAAAATCGTGCTCTTAATACATTAAAAAAAAAAAAAAAAATCGGTGAGTCCATCCTATTCGAACAGATTACGGGACCCTATAAACATGTAGACCTCATACGATCGGAGAAAAAACTGCGGATGCAAGTAAACACCTCCTGTAAAAGCAGTTCCAGGCCAAACTCACAGCTCGACGGAAACGACGATAAACTATTCCAGCTCGTCAACGCCGAGACACCCGTCCTCGAGTCCAAGGCCCAGCGCAGCGCGAGCAAACATAAATTACCCCTTGCAGGACAATCTTGGCGCCTCGAGGTACCTCGCTGCAAATATTTTTAAGAACACCTTTCGAGAGAGAAAATTTTTTTTTTATTCCGTTTACAAAATAAGATAACCAGCAAAGGTCCAGACTCGACGTCCCAAACTATCGAGCCTCCCAGGATGTTCGGTCCGTTTAACGACGAGGAGCGAAAGGAAATTTTGACCAAGTTTTACGATCAGGTAAAGAGCAACTTGGAAAGCATTGTCCGGCCCAATGGAAGCAAAGAGTTACCTGCGAGGACGTGTGCCGACCTCTTTGCCGCTTTCCCCCGAAAAACCTACGGGTTAGAGAAATTTCTAATTCACGAAAATCTACTTTGAAAAAATGCTATAATCATCAAAATACAAATACCCATACAGGAGAGTATTGGATTGATCCGAACGACGGTGATCCTCGAGATGCGATACTAGTACGTTGTGACGCCGAAACGCGCTCGTCATGTATTTTGGCTAGTCCCTCGCGAACAGTGGAAATCAGTCACGAGGGCAGTGAATCCGAAATTTGGCTCAATGAAATCGACAGCGCGTCAAAGGTATAAATCGAAAATTTTACCGATCACCATTGACGGTTTGTACTTCGAATTTTTTTTTTTCAAATTTTTTTTCATACAGATAAATTACAATGCGGACAGCAATCAAATTGGTTTTCTGCAATTACTTTCTAAAGAAGCCGAACAAAGTATCACTTACAATTGTAAGAACAGCGTCGCTTATTTCGACATTGAGCGTTAGACTTACAGAATACTAATAAAATAACTGGGAAGATTCGATTTTGAGGGGAGAAAATAACGTTAAAATTCTTGTATATTCATTTGGTACTGTAAAATCATACACATCATCGATCAAATTTAAACGAAATTTTTTAAAATGGATATCAATTAATTTTTAGATCATGACATAGCTAGTAATAAAGTGATCTACAATAATTATTTTGAGCCACCTCTAATGAAAGCATTTCTATTGATCTGTATTTTCTGTTGGCAAAAGAATAGTAGTGAAACGACAGACTATACACCATTTGATTTGATTATTATCTTTGATCCAGTGATTAGAGCGGAGAAACGTTATTTTAACTGATATTATGGAAAAATCGTAAAATAGTTCCTAAATATTTACATTTTATAAAAATACGTTAGACATACATTTAATAGAACTATGATTCAAGTGCGAGAATTCTAACATTTTTTGGCAAGTGTTTTATGAGTAGTAGCATATCATATGTATTAAATTGTTAAACAACAAATAAAATGTGTAACGAAATGTGTGCCAAAGGGGACTTTTTAAAGACATGCCTACACAAATAACAAAATATTTTTCCAACATTTTTTACCCCTTAGCCTTCGTAAAAGTCGTAGGATTTTTCACAAATACATTCGTATACTTACATAAAAAAACCTCATCATTTAAATAATCAATGTTCAATCTAATAAACATATTTATGAAGTATTAGAAACGTAAAATAAGTAAGCAATTATATTTAACTATGTTTATTTTAATTTCAAAGTAAACCAATGGCCTTTACGCTCAATCTGTGACGCAAGAGATGTAGAAAATACTGCCTATATATTAACATTAAAGCGATTATTATCTATTGTACTCTGTGGTATAACAAGTAAAAAAAGTTACACGCAACTAAAAACAAGGTTTATTTTTTTTCTTAGAATGATTTGAAATAAAATAGAATACTTTTATAATTTATGAGGACTACATTTATTGAGCACATACAATAATATACATTCGTGACAAAAAAATTTACTTCAAACATTTTCTTCATTAATATATTACTATTGGTCTTTATAAATGTGTTATCGCACAAAGTTTAATACTCCACGATCTCATTAAGACCCGTGTTTAAGTTTGACGACAAAAGTCCGAATTTCCATTGGTTTCAGTAGTACCACGATAGAATTACTGGAGGCCTGCACTTTGTCCGAGTCCAAATTTCCAGTTTCAACGTTATCGTCCGTCCCCGACGTCCACTTCAATCGCTGCTCGTCTTTCAAAAACTGATTCGCACCAAGAGTCGTTTCTCGCACCCAATCCACGGAAAAACTGGCGAACAGCTCCTATCGGCAAAAACAATCCACAACTCAAGAATGTATCAATGGAACCAATTGTGATCAATAAGAAACATAATAGGTATTACTTTCAAATCGACTTGGGCAACTGTCGAGTACAAGGAAGTTTTGCCATTCTCAAATATGTGCTCAAGTCGCAGTAGAACTTCCCCATCCTTCCAAGGCTCGAGAGTCAGAATACGAATGTTTTTAGGCAGCAAAATCGTTAAACCGTCGCCCTGACGGATCGAGGAAAATTTTGAATTTATTTAGTTATTTTAAAACTCGAGTGATACCTGATACGATAAATTTGAAAATGGTAATTCGAATGGCAATGCTATCAAGTATTTATTAAATACAAATAACTTTCGACGTTACGACCCATACACTTATATATAGATAACGAGGCCCTCATCAGGTAAAAAACTTAATCGTCACACTAGTGACTAAGTGTAGTACGCAAGATGGTAAGGTAGCGAATACATTGTGACGAACGTCGAAAGTTATTTGTATTAATATATACTTGATAGCACTACCACCCGAGTTATTATTTTCAAATTTAAATTCTTCAAAAATACATGCCGAAGTACAGCAGGGAGTGACAAAATGTACAACCTTCATTTTGTAAAGTTGATTCCAGTCTTGAAAAGAACTTGTCGTGGGGGTGAAAAAGAGCCAAGATCCAAGGGACAGTTCAATCGCTTTCTCTTTTTCTTGCAAAATGAGCTCGTCCTTGTCCATCAAACTGCCGGTCAGCAAGTAATGTTTACCTCTGACCACAAGGCCCGTTCCGTACGCCATTTCGTTCAATATTTGATTGAGGCGGTTCATCTTGTCGTGATTGGTTAACCTTCTGTGAAGCTGAAACACATTTTGGCGAAATTCAACGCGTCAGTTTTACCATTTGGGGTGACTTTTTCGTTACCATCAACTAAATTTGTCCTCGAAACAAGCTCGAGCCACCCTGTGGCCTGTCGGTCAACACACTCACACGTAACAACTTCCTCTTGTCCTCGATGGCGATTTTCGTTGGGATCGGGTAATAGTTACCAGAAACTCGTTCCTCCAGCCAAACGTTTATGTGAGGGCGCTTGTTGAGCTTACGCTGAATCATCTCCCTACCATTGCTGTCCGTGTAAAATGTCCTTCTGTTCACCAAGTTCGTAAAGTAATTGCTGACCACTTTCTTGCCGCCTATCATCTTCGACAAGCTGTACAAAATAATTTTATAATACGTATAGAGGATGAACTGTTTTTTTTTTTTTTTACAAGTAACCATTAATGTATGAAATTACTCGATGGGCACAGGTCCGATCAGCCAATGAAATTCCACTTGACTTTTTCCCTTGTAAATTCTAACTACTTGGCTCACCCATTCATTGACTACTTGATGAATTTCCTCGACCAAAGGTCCTGCCGGCATTTAATTTTTGAAAATGGTACAATCGAGACTTAATGGCATATTAGCAGTGTCCCATATGACATACCTTTGAAGATCTGCGTGGAGTTGGTAACATTTAAAATATGGGTGATGCTGCTCTTTGGTCTTAAAACATACAGCCCCGACGATCTGTTGGCGACCAATGCGTTGTTGCCCTCCGCAGCATCGTAATAATGAAACGATTGTCTGATTTTCAGGCCCCTTGTCCCGTGAGTCATATTTATCAAGATTCTACCTTTCGCGTTGGCACTTATGTTAAATAACTTAAATACAACGTTTATTGTTTATGGCATTGCAAAATGATATTGGAAAAAGTAATGGTCAACTTTTTACCTCGGAGCCTATAAATTGGGAGCCATTAGCCGGTTTTGGGTCGTTTGGCACGAAATTGGGATCGGACTTTTTTTGGTAAACGTAAAACGATTGGAAACCAAGCGAGAAAACATTTTCAGCTAGGAAAACCAACTCCATTGTTGCACTGCTGACTCGACCGGGGATCGCTTGCACTTTGTCTGGAATTGGCACCATTTGAGTAACCATATCGTTCCCTACAATTAAAAAAAAAAAATCCCATCAATCGATTAATAATTGGGTACATTTATGTATTTCAAAGGTGACTTGGACTATTTCCACTGGATTAATCAAAATAGCTGAAATTTTCTAACTATGTAAATGAGGTATGCCTCATTCATTTACGATAAAAAACACTGGGGTTAACCACTTTACTTTTAAGAAAATCACTATTGAAAACTCACCAATTTAACAGACAGTCTTACAGAATTTGTTACTAAAATGACGCTAACTCCAAAAGTAAATGACAAACCTCTGTAAATAAAAACTGTATTTGTACCTTTTTTTTTATTAGTGATCTCTTAGAACTGTGAAAATTATACGTAAACCACTTAGATTTTAAGAAAATTTAGAGAAAAGTGATTTATCGTCTTCTGCGCATGCGATGATTAAAGTGGTGAGTTTTTACTATTTATTTTATTGATATTTTATAACTTTTTAGGCCATTAAAACTCTTGAAATTGAACGCGTGATTCATACATTCAATAATCATGACAATGGACAAAGAACATTTTTCGTAATCAATAAAACCTCAAAGGGCCCCTCACTGGGTACGGCACCAAACGTTCAAGCCACCTTTATTATTGACGCACCAGTAAAGTCTTTGACCCCGTACACCAAATTCTGAACCGGCACTCTGATGAACTGCTGGACCATTTGACTGGTCGGATTGTACACAGTGACAACGAATTTTCGGTGATTGGAGGAATAATCACAGGCGCTAATGTTGAGAAGCAGACACGAGTGGAATTCCGGCGCATTTGAAATTTTTTTTTTCAATGCCCAATTGCTGAGAACAAAAGACATGTATATTTTTCAAACAGCTGATATTTTCAAAGTGCATGATTATTATTATTTTAGAGCTTCAGAGGCAACGTGCTCTTCTTTGGAAATACTGCGATGTAACAGTTTGGCATAGTCAAACGCAACATTTTGCATTGCAGTGCCCGTAATGGCGTCATGATGCTTTAACACCCCCATTGCCTCTCGGAAACGTTGCAGCTCTTCGGTATCGGGCAGATTCGCCAAGACAGATAATTGCTTCGCCACCTGGAATGACAAAAAAAAAGATAATCCAATTTTTTTTTGCAAGTTGAAATGGGAAATTCATTAAAGCCCCGACTTGCAAAAAGTTATTGCCGAGTCTTTCGAAGTACTTCAGTGCCGGTCTGGACGTATAAAAACCGGTCCAAAATGAATGTTGGTCGAAAGAGTAGGGGAACATATCGCCGATTTCAACAGGCCATCTCAAATCGTGCTTGTGCAGTGCCCGCAAGTAGCACGACGGAGTTGAGTGAAACACCTCATAGTTGTCTCCTTCCTTACTGTTTATGTACCTGAGTAATCACGCAAATTTGTTTCAACCGTATACTTCGGCATGTTGTTTTAGAAAAAAAATTTGAAACCAACTTGATGAGTTTGTCTATGTTGGCGAACCACAGCTCAGCGTTTAAGTAATGATGTGTCCGTCCCATTGTAATGATTATATTATTGGTCTGGTACATCGTAGCTTGTTTCGAAGCAAAATGTAGTAGTTTCTCTGCCTTTAGTCAAATAAATATCTTGTACAATAATATATTGTTCCAAAGTGATGGCATGAAAAATTTTCGCTTACTCTGTCATGTACGTTGTAATTTACGTTGTTTGGGTCATCGATGATGGGCACGCGATTGCCGCAGAAAGTATCAAAACAAAAACCAGGTGGGGTGAAAAAACGGTAGTACAAAATCATCGTAAATAGATTGGCAGATTTACCTGAAATTCATTTTTATTTTCATCAATCCTGGTTTTTCATTGAAATGAAAATTTTTTGATATATACATGAAAACCCGTATAAAAAAAATCTTACTTTTTAAAAGTATTTATGTTGCACTCTACGTGGAAAAAAAATACAGTCTTATAATCTTTTAAAGACATAGGACTTTTATGTATAGAAAATTACGTCATCCTTTCAATTCTAAAATTAGAAAGAAAATGAGTTTTCGATGGAGGTATGCTAAACATTGCAAACAGCCGTACAAGAAAAAAGTACGACTTCACTTTTCCGGTGCAAGTAGCCGGAAGTGAAAATTGTACTTCCCCTCTGGGAATGAAAGTAAACCACATACCTAGACTATCACTGCCTTTCCAGATGAATTCGGCAGTTTTATTCCACAAGCGGGCCCAGTTGTACACGTAATCGATTCGACCAACGAACATTCCATCAAAACCCATTCGAGCGAAAATGGAAGCTTGTTCGCGAGAATGTCCGAAAGGGTCAACTTGCCATCCGACTCGAAGTCGCCCACAAGAACCAAAGGAGTCATTTATTCGCCTTTAAAGGTAAATAAGTTTATATTAATCGCAACAATAAATCATTCAATCCAATTGTAAGCATACCTGAAGCCCCAAGTGTATTGATCAATCAGTGATTGGTAATTTGTGGTAGCCTCGTCGTTCATACTCCAACCACCACCAACTATTTCAAATCGTCCTTCGTTGACCAACATTTTTAACTTTTCTCTCATAGTGTCGTTTCGATTTTTCCACCACTTCCATAGCATTGCCATTTCGGCAAACGCAAATCTAATTACAAATCGGTTTGTCATCATCCCCCAGCGATAATTAACAATAAAAGTTTTTTCAATTTACTATTATTTTCTGTTTCTACAATAACATTGGCGTTGAAAAATATATATGTAATAATAACAACTGATAATCAAAAATTATGTATAACTTATGACATTTTATTACTTGTCTCAAATACGGACTTTACAATTCTCATTATCGGTTGTTATTTTTCGCTGAGATCGTCAGTATGGTGTAATGGTATACATATTAGTTGTCAAAATATTGATTTGAAAATACCTTCTTCCTGGATTTTTTAGGAGCGATTCAATGACATTGTCGATCACGTATTGCACCCCTGAAATTAAAATATTTTTTTCTTACTCGCTAGCAAAAGGGAGGAGTACTTCACGCTTAATGTAAGGTAAAGACATGTTTTTCATAAAATATGCCACTTGTGATATTCCATTTAATTTTCCTTCCTGTATAGATGAATAATCAATATTATTTACAAAGTATGCGCAACTTTTATTTATATCTTACATTTGTTGTATATTACATCGTAGGTTAAGTACAACCAGCCCACTTCAGCGTGAGAATGAGCCACTAAATGCAGTACCGGTAATGGTGTTGTGATTTTGCATCAGTCCCATTGCTTCTTTGTACGTTTGATATTCTTCAGAGTCAGATGAATGTGTGAGGACCGAAAGTTGTTTGACCACCTATTTTTTCATTTTTTTATTCTTTTATTAATTGAAGGTAACATGGAGAGTATAATACATGTCATGACTTTTGACCTGTAAAAAATTATTTTCCAGTCTCTCGAAAAATTTCAATCCAGGCCGAGAAGTGAAGAAACCAGACCAAAAAGTATGGCGATTCCAGGAGTACGGCAAAAAAATCGTCAGTTTTGACAGGCCATGAAATGTTCAAGTCATTCAAAGATTTTAAGTAACACGAAGGCGTGGAATGAAAAATATTAAACTGGTCGTTTTTTTTCTCATTGATATATCTAACAAACCAAACGATGTATTAGTGTTACGCTTTAGTACCACGTTATAGTATTAATTAAAGATACACCTGATTAGTTTATCCATATTACTGTACCACAGCTCAGCTTCTGTGTACTGTAATTTATCTCCCATTGTAAATTTAATATTATCTGTTCCATACGATAAAGCTTGTTTTTTGACATAAGTTAATAGTTGCTCTACCTTTACCCATCATAAAAATTTAAAGTATACAATGAAACAATTTAAAAAAAATGTTTAAAAACCTATATATCTGATGTTTACCCTCTCATCCACGTTATAATTCAAATTTTTAGGATCATCTATAATTGGTACTCTTCCGTCACAACGAATAACAAAGCAAAATCCAGGTGGTGGTGTAAAGCGGTTGTATATTATTGACGGGAATAAATTGTTGGACTTGCCTAAACGAATGACCACCAAAAGTTATCGAAGCACAATTTAATAAAAATAATAAAATTTCCTACCTAAACTGTTACTTGTTTTCCACATAAACTCGGCAGTTTTATTGTCGAGACATGCCTTTTTAAATTGATAATCAACTCGACTAATAAACATTCCATCAAAACCCATTTGCGAAAATAGCGATGCTTGTTCCCGAGAATGTCCAAACGAATTTACTTGCCAGGCAACCCTTGGACCATCATAATTACCAATCATATATTTTACTCTCCTGGGATTAACAGTTTTACTTTATCTTTTTTTTATGTGGCTTTAGAATTTATCTATGATTACGGAAACTCAAAAACCTGAAGCCTAAAGTGTATTGGTCTATGATCGATTGGTAATAGGAAACAGCTTCGTCATTAATGGTCCATCCTCCACTCACAATTTCAAACCTGCCGTCGTTTATTAATTTTCGTAACATTTCCTTTTTAGTTTGATTTTGACGCTTCCACCATTTCCATAAAACAAATGTTTCAGCGTAGACAAACCTAGCAAAAAAATATGTTTTAATTTCTTTTAATTTTTTTATGCAGTTTTCTTATTTATTGCCTTCTATTTTGATGCTTCGTCAATGATAACATGACACTATCAATAACAGCTGTAAATGAATTTTTAAAAAAGTTAAAGGAGTTTTTTTTATGCACTAAGTAGTTGAACTTTAGAATAAAAAAAGATTCTCACAAGCGTAGTATGTTTGATTATGCACATGAAGCCAACCAATGTTACTCTCAGAATACGATATCAAATGTATGTTTAGTTTATGTGGCTGACTGTTTGGGCAAGTCTGCGTATGGTTAATAAAATTTTTTTTATGGTAGTATTTATCTAGATCACAACATTATTTAATTTGTATCATCCAATATATTATACTTACATTAGGCCCTATTACAGGTATAGGTTTTTCATATTTTGATGACAAGAGTAGCCATATTCCAAATCCTACGATGACAAATGCGGTACCAAATATAAATAAAAATAAACTTCGATGTGTTTGCAATCTCATTTTAATTTTAATTTGTTACTAAATAGTGAACGAAAAATTGGTTAACTGAGAGAAAATTTCACATAAAAATGTGCTTTTTTTCTTCAATATTGACTGAAACCTTTGCGTGTGTTTTTTAGCGGATTTTTTTTACATATTTTTATCTCAACTTGTTGAACTACGTCAGTAAACTTGTAAACAAATGTTACTGACAGAAATTATGTAAGCAGTATAACAATTTGAGATTTTTTTATTTTATGAAGTATTACGTTTTTAGACCTTTTTTTTACAATATTTTGAACTCAATTCTCAATCGATAATTAATTTACATATTCATAAGTTTCAGTTTAACGATAACTCTTTGTCTTGATATTTTTAATTTATCTTGGAAACTATAGTAGAGAAACTTCAATATTCTAACCAGTTATTTTCACCTATTTTTACACTACGAGATTCAACGTAGTAAACTGAATATTTATAAAAATTAGCTTTACCTTTACTTATCTTCATTTAATTTTACATAATAAACTCATGACAAGCAACTGAAAAAATAATTTATTTCAAAGGAGAATAATTTATTATCATAATTGAGATACACGGGATACAATTATTATTGACGATGGAACGAGCCGGAAGCAGGAATCACCAGGAGAAAAAATTAAAAACACACAAATGATTTATAAAGGAAATATATTCATTCGTTTAGTACAAAGCCTTTCAGGCGCCATACGCACCTTATTCGCTCGCAGCCCGAGAACATCTGCAGCTCGCCACAGCGAGCGAGCGTCGCGCCCCTTGCGCCGCCGCGCTCGTTCCTCCCCTCCGTTCTACCGCAGTTCCATACCCCGCGTTTCGCCTGTTTCACGCGAGCTTCGACGTTAGGGCACGGTACGTCGATAATGAAGGAGCAAACCGCCAAATTCAAAAACTGTACCAATTGATATGAAAGGAAACATCACGGCTTAATTCTTCGTGTCATCGAGACTACTTTTCAGCCTGAACGGCCCCAGACCTGCATCTGTGCACGCTAGTTTCGACCTTCAGTACAACCGGAACTTCTCGCTCCTATCGAGATCTGTGATAACAAATGGTGGCTTGACGGCCGCGAGCTTCTCGCGCCTAAACAAGTCGCCTCGATGACTTCACAAAGAAGGCAAATCGACACCCCCGTCGTATATTCACTGTTTGCTCCCCCCCACCCGACCGCGTTCAATCATTGCATCATACGTTAGCCAAAATTACATGTGTTTTATCTCTGATGTACACAGTAACGTTGCCCCTTCAAACTCGCAACCTTTAAACGCCTAATTTCGTCTGTTACAATTATTATGTTATTTATACACATCGTATTGGGACAAATTCATAGAGACGAGAGTGAATTTGATGCACATACATAGTTTTAAACATCGATAGTAATTATACATCCTTAAAACGACGATACACATTAATGAAATTTAGGGGAAAGTTTTAAGATAAATGTTCTAATTTGCATAGGATTAAGTCTTACGATCAGAGACCTATTGGACAGTTCTATACGATCGGTTTTAGAGCTATCAACGTGGGAAACCTCGTCAAGTTCCGATTTCCATTTGAGCCGCTCCGCGTCTTTCAGATTTTTATTTGCATCGAGTGTCATTTCCTCATACGAGTCCACAGTAAAACCAGCAAACATCTCCTGAAAAAGAAAAGGAAAGAAAAGAAAAAACGATCGTAAACTTCAAGACAGTTCTTACTTTGAGATCAAATTTTGCAGCTGCAGAGTACGCGTGCGTTTCGCCAGTCTCGAAAAAGTGCTCCAATCGAAGTAAAACTTTTTCTTCTGCCCAAGGTTCGAGTGTAAGAATTCTGACATTTCTTGGCAAAGCTTTGACCAGCCCATCGTTCTAAAAGACCCACAGTGTTGTAAAAAACAAACATTTCTACGTACGAAAATAATGAACAAACCTTCATTTTGTACTGTTTACTCCAATCCTGAAAGGATGTATATAATGGAGTAAAAAATAGCCAAGGACTAATAGCAAGTTCATTTGCAAGCTCCTTTTCTTTCATTATCAAATCGTCTCGGTCCATCAAGCTACCAGTCACGAGACAATGTTTGCCCTTGACGACAAGCCCTGTATTGTAAGCTATTTCATTCAGTGCTTCACCTCCGCTCCATATGTGCGTGTACAACAACCGCCTATGAATCTGTACTCGATCAAACGTTATAATTTAATTATTTTTCAATGATCTAGTCGAGATATATTTTGAGTAAATTTTGTACGACCATCATTTCGATTTCTCCGTCCCTGAGACTCGAGCCACCGTGAGGTCTGTCGGGTAAGACGCTCATACGCAACATCTCTTTTTTATCTTTGATGGAAATTTTAGAGGTCACGGGATAGTAGTTACCAGCGATTTGCTCCACGAGCCTCACTTTTCAGTTCGGACGGCTGTTTAACGTACGTTTCAACATTTCACGGCCATTACCGTCGGTATAGAAATCGGTATCTATTTCAAGAATGTGTGGAATCTGCAACAAAGTCAAACAAATAGTTTGTATACTCGCTCAGGACTCTATCGCTCGGACAACGAAAAATTTATCCGTGACAAGAAAAAACAATTAGGATTCTTTCATGACAAGCTTATCTCCAGGTATTCACTAATAACACGCATAAATGGGTGAACAAGATAAACAGCATGTCTAGATCTCTATATTACTGTTGTATAACTCTTTCATATTGTAATTATTTATTTGCGTTGAAGTACAGTATTAATTGTATAAATTATACCAATTTAAACAACATTGCATATAAAATATAACTCCTATTCTGTTGAAAGTTGTCCAAATTAAATTATTCTAATATTTCAACTACTCGCTGTTACATTTAATCATATTTAAAGATGTAAAAAATAAAATGCATAATTCCACAACAAGGTCAAACACACATTAATTGATACCGACAATAACTTGTATACTAAAAAATTTCTCGTCAAACAATACATTTCATTATTTTCTACCTCTTTATGATGGTAAAATACCTTAAAGCAACCGACTCGGATTATTTGTCCTTGAAAATCATTTCTGCGCTGATCAAAAGTCAGATTAGTTGCCCCTAATCCTTTCTTTTCATCCCAAGTTCCAAAATGACTTTTAATCAATTCTCGATCCCTTGCAATTTAGTAAACTTCGCTAAGCTCTCGAGCATTTATACCCGTAATTTTCTGCACTACGAGAAATAGGCAGTTAAAAGGAATGTAGTTGTTGGAGAAAAATTCATCAGCTTTTGTTTTTTCACTCAAAAAAATCATCCATTGAATGTTGTCCGTTACAAACCACAAGGATATTTCCTAAAAGCGTATCGCACACTCAATTACTGTGATTACAAAAGTAGTATAAAAACGTACAAATTATAGTTTTTATGTATACAAATAAATAAAAACTGCTTAGCAAAAACTATCTTCAGATCGTGAAATCTGAAAAGTGGTTCTTGTTTCTTTAATCAAGTTCACGACTACAAACATTTTTGATCAAAACAAAACAACCAAAATTAACATAATGCTAACTTTAAGAAACTGTTTCATCTCTTCGGAGTCATTCATTAGCACGATCAAGGTATTCTGCAATTCAGAAATATCAATTTTCATCTAGAGAAAGAAGTATCAGAGAACGTTAGTGGCATATAAATATTTTAATTAATGATCAGTGATTATTACGAAAATCATTAAATAATTCTAGTATGATTGTCTGTCAAATCATGCATGTATTAGATGAACTGAATGCATAAAAATGATGGTTCTTTTTCGAGTAGAAATTTTTATGTTTTACCGAAATGAGAATGTCATATATAATTCATTGCAAGGCCATCATCACACGTAACAGCGCAATGTATAAAATATTTTTATGCTTGCAGAGCCCAAAGATTTTAATTCAAGGACTATCTTGTGTACAAATATACAAATAAAGCTGTTTTTCTTCTTATGGACTAAATAATCAAGTATATAATCACTTTCATACGCAGCACAAGACAAACTTGACTTTTTATGCTAATAATTATTTTTACCCCGTCAAATAGTATTGTAATGCGTCCAACTACTTTTATTTTTAAATAAAAGCCACTGTGTACTGATAATGCCTGAAAACGATCTCGGTGATCCTTTTTAAAATGTACAATTAAATAATATTAAATGTTTTGTTCAGAGATTTTTTTAAAGTCAAAAAAATGTATTCAGTTGCTAACTAAAAGTTTTGTTTCATTACCCTTGATTTAAAGACTTCTATCTGATTAAAACATATTTTTACCATCGGCAAATAGATTTTCATGGTATAAATAAGCATATTAAGCACGTGGTATGGATTGAAAAAAAAAAATTGCAAAAATTTGGGTGCGCACAACCGCGCTTGAGCCAGGTATTAGCTGACCTGTCATCCCTTGTAGTTGTTATTACAATCTTCTAACACCCTAAGTGAGGCTCCTGGCTCAGTTTCCCTATCCTACTTTCTATCTGACCCTACAACCCCTCAATGTGCTACTTATGATTCTACCTTAGATCTAGGTATTAACTCTACCTTATTTCTATTTTTCTTATTCTATCTTACACCTATTTTTTTATTCTACGTTATTTCTAATTATTATTCTTATTATTCTACCTTAAGATCTACTCTTATTGTTCTACCTTACATCTAGTCTTACTACTCTACCTTCAATCTACGATTTTTAATTCTACATTAAAATCTATTTGCTTACTGACTAAGGCTTATAGATTAATTAATTTCTACCCAACACCGCTTAAAACTACGTCGAAGGTTGGTCTCGAACCCGGACCTCCTGGCAACTCAATATCTGATAGCTACCCGGTTGAGAGTGACTGATAAAACCTCATAAAAAAAATATTTAATGAGATTCATAATGTGTATTTGCTCCTGGATAACTGAATAAAGACTTATTAAAAACTTAAGGATATTTTATAGGAAGAGTCGCATAAGATACCGGAATTCTATAAATATTGACCTATAAAACCAAGTTCGAAGCAAATTGATTATGGTTTTGTATAGGCACTCACACATTCAACAAAAAATTTGTGTTACGCAATTAGTTTTTATATGTAGATCCACAATTATAAACTCTGTATAGGATTTTTCCAGGAAATACTCTCCATGTATCGTTATGGGAGTAAAATAGTATGTAACAACAAAATTTCGATTCGATAACTTACATGTTTTTAATAGGCTTTGTCAATATGTGTTTTATATGTCAATCTATTTTCTCAAATTGTCAGATTCTGTAATCAGAGGTTTATAGGTATTTAAACCAGACAATAGTTAATGTGGATGTATCAGGCACTTCAAGAAAATATTTTTAATCATATTTTAGTGGTATGTATATGAAAATACGACAGTATCGAGATAGTACAGGATACACGCCCGGGTGTTTGCTAACCTCACCTTCGACTTGGGTGGAAATTCATATCCGGGAGTGATTGCCGTACTTTCGCCCCTGGTAGCGTAATATACTATTCATTTTAAGCATATACAATTAAGTTTGTGATTTGTCAGCGATTTGACTTAAAATTATTTCTCTTAGATATTTGTAAGGGAAAATCATAATAATTAGAATAATAATTAAACTATCAAATGAAATATTTTTCACTACGTTAAAAACACACACGTATGATAAGGTAGAAATAGCTAGAAACTGTAATTTTTTTTTTCATTGAAATTTAATATGTTATAAAAAATATCTTACAAATAATAATTACATGTAATTGTATTACAATGATAATCACTGCTTCAGAATACTTACAGTTTATAAGACTTGGCATACTTTACAAATGTAATTTAGTCATGGCAACAGCTATTAGTATAAACGGCGTAAACAAGCACCTTTGGTAACTCTGATACACCTAATCTTACTGTTTTTTATAATCACAATCTTTTATAAAATCACAATTTTTATAACTATGTATAAATATTTTTTTTTGGCTTTACGATCATTCTGAATAATGCCATAATCATATGCATAGTAATTAACATACTTTTATTTTGTGTGTATAACTTTATTCTATACAACTTTCTTCATCCGTGGTTAAATCAGATGCTGTATCCACTAATAATGGGGGAGGACAACGAGTTCGACAATTCTTTATTTTTTCATTTAGTCCGTCAAGTGATTCTAAAATATATTTTGTTTTTATAAATATTGTATTTATTATTTTTTCGTTTATATGTGTAGTAAGTGTATATATTTACCAGCATCGTGAATGATTATTCCCTCCTTTATTCCTGTTGAAGTACTTATGTTATACTTTTTCAATCTATTGTATGGTTCCGAGAAATGATATATTTTATTTTGATCAACAGTCGCAAAAGTATCATCATTAAACTTCACATAAAAAAACATTGTTGATAACCTGTACATTAAATTGCGATAAATATATTAAAAAGCAAAATAAAGCATTGAAAAATGCTGTGTTATATTTTTAAAGAGATTTGTAGTAATATAAACCCATTAAACATTTTTATATTATCAAGTATACATTGAATGACGTATGACTGATACATTTAACTGTGATTTACACCATAAAACCAAGTTAATACGATTAAGTGCTTGGTATTGTTGCTTACACTATCAATCCAAGATAATTGGTATATGCACCATACATGATTATTACAGAGTACATTCTTTTTTCTTGTAAAAACTTGTACATAGATAAAAAAAGGTATAAAATTGTATAAGAAAATAAAATTACTTCTAATAAGTATAAACCCATTATATATTACCATATTATCAATTTTATTTTGTATGGCGTATGATTGAAACATTCAATAGTGATTCACACCATACATCCAAGGTCACATTAACAAGTATTTGGTATACTAGTTTTCACTATAAATCCAAGTTCATCTACATACACGCCTTACATGCTTATTACAGAGTAACTCCGTACTCTTCGTAAAAACTTGTACAAACAAACATTTACTTATTAATGAGGTTTTATGGTGTAATCACTATTAACTCTTACACTTTCTCAAATTTCTGTAATCATTGCTACATGTTACATGTTGAATAAAGGGATAATTTTTTAAAAAATTTACAAGACCAATTACCATTTTTACTACAAAATTTATATAAAATAGATTTGTTTAAGCTAGCAGCTTGGAGGTGCTTGGAGGTACGTGTGCTCCTGTCGATAAAATTTTACATTTTATCAAGCTTTATGTTAGGTCATGGAGGTCCTCCTAGTATTTCCCCGAACAAATTAGTTAATTTTTAAAATCTAAGCGTCACATCAATTAAACAGTATTACACTTAAACGTGGTCAATGAATCATCAAAAACAAGAAAAAGTATAGAGAAAATTGAAAAATTGATGAGGACGTGTTTAACCTACTAGTAGAGCATGAAAAAGAACTTACTTTTAACGTATCCTTTGGTACTTATATCAGTGGCGGTAAGGAACATAAATAGCCATTTTTTGAGGGTGTTATTATTACACTAATTCACTCGCGTAGAATTAAAAATATAATTTTTCATCGCACAACGTTGTTTCAACAGTGCGGAGAATACAGTGGACGATAGTTATATAGGTACTAGCTTCTACCTGTTGCTGTGTAGACTGTAGTTGCGTAAAAGTGACTGTATAAGCTACGCGCAACGGCGCAAATGATGGAATGATGATTACAGCCGCATCTACATCTACAATGGCCAGCTCCCCAACTCAGACTGATGACCGCACCGCCCAATAGAATTGCAGTATGAAAGTTGTAAAGGTGCGGTCACTGCGGTCCCGGATCGAGTGTGGGCTGTGTGGGGTCCGCATACGGCTTTCGCTTGAGTATGAGGCTCTTTTACCGTCAAGCTTGAATCAGATGGCGCCAGGGCACGTCGCGGCTGTCATGGCCGTCTCACTCACACAACATTACTTTTCAGTATTGTATGTACATAGGAAATTAAAGTGTAGTGGTAAAGCGCAATATTTGAAATTTTGAAATGAATAAGGAAGACAAGAAAGAATATTATGGGAGCTTAAAAGTTTCAGAATTGAAAAAGCTTTTAAAAGGGAAAGGAGCAAGAGTCAGTGAAAGAAAAGCAGAACTCGTGGACAGGTAAGCCATGACTTGGGAGCGGCAAAAATGTTGGTCTCCCAATTGCTTCGAGCCACTTTTTTTTTATCACACTATCAGAAGGAAATTTAAATTTCACTTTCTTATCGCAGGATATTACACTGCACTTCATTTTTCCTACTATCTTTAAACGTAAATGCAAACAAAAATTGTCTGCAAACAACAGCAATCATTTACAAAGGTTATGTCTTCTGCTTTGCTCATTACACAGATAGGCTCACGAACGCAATACACAACTGTAAATTTGACGGTGTGTAAGTATGACAGCCGCGACGTGCCCTGGCGCCATCTGATTCAAGCTTGACGGTAAAAGAGCCTCATATACGTACGTGCTGTACCATTTAAGCCCGTAAAAGTGAGGGAGAGGTTTGCGTATCTGACCTCTCTCTTACTCTTATGGGCTTAAATAGTTACGCGGTACGCGATACGCACCTCATCTAACCGCATCCTCAATCAGAATTAGCTTACGAGTTTTGAAACGCACACAGGGACAAAAACTTAATTCACGTAAATGTGGAAAGACACGTATTTAGCAAAAAAGTATTAAAATCTTGACAATAAGAAAAAAATTAATTTGATACTGCAATAATGATACCCTAATATTCACGTAAATTTAGATGGCTATCTTAATTTTGAATTTAATGTTATTGTACAGAAATATAATTCCGCAATATATCTATAAAAAATATTACTTCACAAATAAAACAATTCAAATTTTTTTAAATAATTCGGAATGTAAGAGTACATAATTTTATGTAATCTATCCGTATTGCCTCATATCATAAAATCATGTATTGTTATAGGTTAGTTATGATTGGCTTTACGAGTTACTGAACTCGAGTAATAGTGTGTATTTGCTCCCGAAAGTGCATAAATAAAAACTATTACTTTTGTATAAGTGATTATCCAAGTAAATGTTTATGAGATTAAAAACTACATTTGTTCTTATTGAAACAAGTTAAATTTAAATGAGGCATTCCATTAAAATGTTAGGAAAAAATATAATGGATATTGTGGCATTACTACATACAACACAATAAAACCAAATTTATAATCGATATTTATTATTGTGTAATTAAACATATTAAATACAGGAAAAAATATATCAGACTTTACAATATAAATTGCCATTAATCAAAATCACATTAAATACTATAGAAGTTCTATTGTAATTTCTCTTTATAACACTGATTAAAAAACTTTCTACTTGTATTTCACAAAAAAACAAGTTAAATAAATTGATGTCTTGGATTTCCATATACAAACCCATTAATTATTGTACTTGTCATTTTCATGGCTTATTAAATTTGATTTTATTTAATGGGAGTTTATAAGATTTTATCAGTCACTCTCAACCGGGTAAAGCTTTCATACGCATTTAACCACGCAGCTACTGGGCTCTTGCTGCCCGGCTTGTTTAATAGTAAATTTTAATCATTAGTTTGGTATAGATAAAAAAATGCCTGTAAGTGAGATACTTGTGTATGTGTTGATTGCTTGGCGTATCGGTAAGTATATCTATATGCCCGACCAACTTGACTGTAATCGGTTATACAGATATACTGATATCATGCTAGGCCCACATAGTTATCAAATTTCTCGTTGGAGGGCGCCGTTTTTGCAACGCAATTGAGGCCCAGCTGACACATAATGATGTGCAAACGTAGCCGTGGGTGTTTGCTTAAAATAATTACAATGTATCATCTTATAATATTGTATCACACTGGAAGAAAAGTGGCAACAAAAAGCCAATGCGATGTTAAAAGCGTCGCATTTTAGATGATAAGTTTTATCTTCTACGCCCCCTGGCGTGAGAAAAACAAAGCGTCTACGTGAGTAACATTGAAGCTAATGTGCAGCTGAATAAAATTAAAAGCGTATGACGTGCGCTATTAAATGACAAATGAGCGGATATTTCGTATTTATTTGTTAAAGAAAATGAATCTTTGATCTCCAACTGAAAATTTACCAAAAACTGGCGCCTCACGTGTTTTGTTGGTATAGCAAGTGCATTTGTCGGTCAGCTGGATCCCTAAGTGTGTTGAGTATACCTATACGTACGTAATTATTATTATATATTATCATAACAACTCGCCGCGACGATGCGCTGGTATATAGATATACAAAACTCGATGGAAATCTGACCGACCGACTGAAAAATGCTAATGATACTAATTACCAGGTCAGATTATGTTCATCACTAATTATTTTTCCACACTATAGATGGCATATAAGCTTTGCTTTGATAAGTATAAGCTCACTTGTAAAATAATAAAAAGTGTTGTTCTGCACACAGGATATTGTATTGTGGTCGTTGTGAACGATGACGGTTAATCAAGTCCGAAAGAGGCTGTTTCGAATCAAATGTACGTGTATGTGTATACACGACGAGGCTTGAGCACTTGTCCATTGTAACGTGTATTTACGCGCCTCCGCTGTCCATCCGTACCTACATATTTATATCATCATCATCATCGATAGGAAGTTGAAAGTTTGAAGATCAGTCAAATGTGCGTATTGTGTAAATACAATCAGACGTATCTTCCCCATCTACTACATCGTAATCCATAGGCTCGAGAGGGTTCAAGCACAATTAAATACGTACAAGAGGTGCCACTTTTTTCTGTTTTTTCGTTTATTTGTTTCTCGTTAATTTAATTACTTTTATCTTTTTTTTTTCTCATCATCAAAGTAGTCAATTTTTTTTTTCGACTCGTCTATACATGCGTTTTTCTAAACAATCACGAGATGATACGGTTTACAATATATGGCGTAGAAATCTCCATTGTTCTTCAAGTTACTGGAAAATCTAGTGATTGTTTCTTTCCCGATGCCATCACTACAATTATTAATTCAATGAGACATTTGGCTGACCCAGTTGTTGATGACGTGATGAATTTTTTCAACCAAATGTCCTAAAACACGAATGTAAAAGTATTACAATTCATTCAGACTGTGTAACAGTTTGAAAGAGCAACACCACTAGCGACAGTTGGAGTCACTGGACCGGAGATCATGAATGGAAGTACCTGACAATTTCTCATTAATTATTTAATCTTACAAATTTATCTAGTTATAAGACGTTTATACAAGTAATGATAAATTTTCTGTTGTCTATGATAACCTTATACATTTATCTGAAAAAAAATTTCCAAAAATATTTATTGCGTAATGATACACATGCAATTGTTTGCTGCAAGGATTCTTGAAATCGCGACGAGCCAGTATTTTCTTGTAAACTATCGCATCCAACTTAAAACACATACCAGTACAAAATCCCGCTTGTTGTCCTAAATATATTGTATAGTCGGGAACGGGAGAACTTTGTACAGGTTAAATGTGCGTTTTCGCCCTTTCAAAGGAAAGTTTTAAGCTGCAAAAGACTAATTGAGTTGGGAAAAAATAGCTAAGGTATTAAACATGTCCTCAAAAATATGTTATTGAAAGGCTTTTATCGTTTATCGTATTACAATAGCTGAACGTGTAAAAAAAAATGAAAAAAGAATTGCACCTACAAGGCCTGTGTTATTTTTCCCCCAAGTGACTAATATACACCGCGATAATCACGTGACCTTTTGAAATCCCAATACGTCTGTGGCTTCCGGGACCAACCGATTACTTACTTAACGTCCAAACAAATTTTTGAAATGATTTGAGTTAGCAATTTTCCGTAATCGGCACTATACCTAATCGATTAACTGCCATTTTCCCGGCTCAACCGATTAAGGGACCGTTGTCCCGGCCCAATCGAATGAGTGATGGAAAAAAATCATTGCTACAGCAAAAATTAATGATATTAAAGTGCAGAAATCATAGAAGAATATTTTTTTTAGTAAATGTCACCCTTTTAAAAAAAATTAATGTAAATATGTGGCTTTTACAAATAATACACTAAAGAAAGTTTATTATACCAAAAATATGTTAAGACGTATAAGTTTTGCATTTTATTTTTCTAAAATTATTTTATTTAGACATGTAACAATATTATAATACATTTATAATCCAATTATTATCTAAAGAAATTATATTTTCAATATCTCAATTATTTATTTCAAGTGCATTTTTTTCATTGTAATTTATTGATAAAAATTATTTCTGTTTAACCAGTGCAACTTTTTTACTGTTCAAAACACTACTTTAATTTAGAATCCAAAACACATGAAAAATTTTTATTTCTTAACATATTTTTTCGTACAGCCAAATTTAGCTGTAATGAAAAAAGATACCCAGCATAAAAGCAAGGATGAATCGAAAAACTTATCAATAAAATTATTGTACGATACAGGTAATTTGTGTAGGATGGAAAAAAAGCTTAGTTTATTTATGTACGAAATACGAAATGTTATTTTATTCGACAATAAAATTAAGTAATAATTTTCGTTAAATGACATTTGTATTTACAAACTTTAACGACGTAAATGATATACCCAATATGTACAAATACATGTATAAATTATACAGTTTTTAGAAATTCTGTTGACTATGATACAATCTACTTATAAACTAAATAACACTTGAAGATTTCAATGCTATGATACAAGTTATATTTTTTTCATATAAACGCTGTACACTCTAAATATTAACAATGAACTTAAAATTAAAATCACATGAAAAAGCTAGTTTACTTTAACACATTCGTCACAATAAAGCTTAATAAAAAATGTCTGACTATATCCCTCGGTCAAAGAAGCACGTACAAAAACAAAGTAAGTCCACAAAAAAATCAACTATCTTTTTTAGTTTTTTATATTAATACCTCCCTTGGCCTGAGAGTTTGTTCGTTCGACTATAGGCACTCGATAGTAACTATATTCAATAGCCTGATTATTGGCTAAAAGTACACTTTTTATCATAACTATTCTTGCACTCGTAACTGTTTCTCTTTCTTTATTTCAACTCAATTCATAACTGTTAAGTCCCATGAACGAGAGCACAAGAAAAGAAAAAAACGTTCCGATACGTTTCTCTGGGTGCAGCCGCATCCGAAACCAGACGTAACTTTCTTCGTCAACGACGAATCTCAAGTGCCTAGTTGCGATAGGGTTTGAGATGGCAGCAGTGGCCGGTTCGCGCCTACCCTACAAGTTAAGGTGGACGGGTTTCGAGTGCCGGCGTCGTGGAGGCAGGGGTGGCGGCGTTTCCGGCCATGTTTGCTTGTGCTTGTTATCCTTATTGTTACCGATTATGCAACTGCCACTGCTACTGTTATCGCTGCCGATATCTTTTTTGCCAAAGTCGTGCAGTCTGGCGTCCTGCTGTGCCGACTTATTGTAGTCTACTATAATGTCCGTGAATTTTATGATTCTCCACCGGTACAGGACCTCTTCCTTGGGGTTCTCGGCGTTTTTTTTTACGGCCTCTTGAAGCTTGACAGCCGAGTCCGCGGAATCCATCGGCGATTCAGGGACAAAGATCTCACAGTCCGACAGCGCCAGCCCAGAATTCGTGGACAAGGATAAGCAATCTTTGCGTGGAGGTTCTGTCAAACAGAGATTGTCCAGGGAAATTCCATCAGCTACTGTAAAACGAGAGGAAAAATGATTTGAACCAGTTTTTATAGTGTAAAGTCTTTGGCGGATCTCAAGAAAAGTATGGTGCTTACAGTGTAGGCTGTCGATGCTGTCTTGGGCTCCGCTGTCGCTTGGCTTGGCGCCGAAAAGCAGGTCGACCCTTTCACCGAACAGGACCTCGCAGTGCTGGATAAGCATCTCCACGAGGGCAGGAATCGCCTGGCTCTGGTTGACCGAGGGACTCTCGGACCAGAGCAGACTTGGCCCACAGCACACGCCGAGGTTACTCGCGCACATGAGGTTGTGCTTCGAGCGCCGGGCTATGTGGTGCAGCACATGGATCAGGTGCGACAGCAGCGTATAGTTTGCCCTTGGCAGACGGTCCAAAATGCTACAAACCAAACGAACGTTAAACAAATGGATAGTTATGTATGATAAGGTAGCTCCATTGAAGTAAAAATATCAGGGGTCGTACCTTTTGATCGTCGTGAGCGGGTCCGGAGACTTGAGGCTGGCCATCCACAGGGAGAAGAGGTGAGAGGTAAGGAGGGGGTCGGGCAGTGATCTCAAGAAGTCCTTGAGTAGGGCAGCCACTGCGAGTACGGACGCGTCTTCGAGGCAACTACTGTTGCCCGAGGACTCGATCTGGTCCTTGAGCTCCCGGACCACCCTTAAATTGGCGGATTTGCGAAAGATGCCTTGGGTGGAGGGACCCTTGGCGAGGAGCTGCTGCAGCATGACGAGGACTGGCTTGGGCAGACCGTTCTCGTCGAGCCGCGCCAGATTGACACCAAAGACGCGGGGGCTAGAGGAGGCGGATTTTCGCAGGAGACCCCATGTCCGGGATTTGTGCGACTTTGCATCACTATTAACTGACGCCAAATTTCGCGCGTCGGTTTCCATGTACTTTTCGTACTCGGCAAGCCTCTGAATCTGAAAGGAAAAACGGTTGAGATTTTGGTTAGTCGTTACTTTTTGATTATGAGACACGGAAACAATTTTATTTCTATAAGAACATCAAAATCTGCAAATTAGTACTTGTGTCGGAGAAACATGATTAATTTTATTTCTTTTTTTGCACGAATAATCGCGAACGTGGGACAAAAATTTTGTATGGCGAACAATAACAAAAATCGTTTTTCAAGGAGGTACAATTCATAGACAGAGAGGGGATGATCCAGAGCTCTGGGGAAGTGTGATTCCCAATAATCCATAACCAAATTAAAAGTCCACTAAAATGTAATTTGTACAGTGAAGATGACACACATGTGGACTCTGATAATGTATGTGAATTAAAAATTTACTGCCTCAATAAATTAGCATCGATTAAACTCTCAATATTTCCAAGCTAAAAATCTAACTCAATGCTGCCACCTGAATACATGTGTGCATATACCTGAGAAAGAAAAAGGGTCTTTCCCGGCGCCCTCAAAACTGGTATCACCGAAATTACAAATGTAAGATGCGTCACGCACACGAGCAGGGAAATTCGACTTTCTCGGTTTTCTTCTCTTTACTTTAAGTACATTATCTTTTTTTTTCCATGAGAAAATCGCATATGCACCGAAACCAATGAATAGTTTGTACGCTCGAGAAAAATAGCAATGCTACATATACATGGAAAAGATTTACGCTTTAACCAGTGTAAGTGTACAGCGAAGAACGAAAAAAGCGCACAGGAAAAACGGATAATACAAAATAGCAGTTGCGCCCGAAAACACCGATGTCCCGAAAATCGGACTCAACATTACATCGGAGGTACCAAAACTAGCATTGAGACGCACCCCAACCCCGATTTTCAAATTCAAAAGTGGGCAGCAATGATATTTCAATGCCCGATTATTCACTTTAAATATTTCTACACATCTAACTGATATGGGAATGCGTGCAAGGTAAATATAGTTTATGTAATTTTAACCAAAAGTTACCTCACTACTCGGCTAGTGATCATTTGGTCCGCGCCGAAGGGACCGGAAAGACGCTCTAGTCTTCCTGCACCAGTTAGAAATGGCCTTCTTCATTTTTCACTCTGACGTACACTCCGATTTCACTAGTTGCACCCTTCGGTTCACAATGCGAGCAGTTACCACTAGTAGACACTAGAACACTCCGGGAGAGAATAACTGAGGACTGAGGGACGGTAGTCCCATTGCATTCCCGAATATCCCCACACTGTGCAGTGATGAGTTTACGCCCTTTCACTATTGGCCCGAGCGCAATTAGTCTGCAATAGGAAGGGTCAGTACTATCAGTAGTGGGATTATTTGGGTGGGGACATGTACATAACTACATGACTAATTGTGTTCGAACACATCTCAAGACATTGGAGTTGTTTCTTAGGGAAAAATTATTAAAGAGAAAATACATGGGAACAAGAACGAGAAAAATAAAACGAGTACGGAAGCTTTTCAAGTAAATAGTACGTATGAGCTCTGCCGAAATATTTATACCTCTATATTTTTTGTACAAATTATGGAAAAAAATTGAATTTCTTCAAAAATTTGTACTAATTTTCATCATAAGAGAGAGTATGATAAGAAATGAAAGATTTGCATTTTAATTGTGTAAAATTATTTTATTAAGACTTATTTTATAACAATATTATGATTAATCCATAGAGCAATTGTTAGCTGAAGTAGTTATGTTTTTGAGATCTTGATCATTTATTTAAGTACATTTTTTTCATTTCAATTTATTGTTAAAAATTATTTCTATTTGACCAGTGAAAATTTTTACAGTCCTAAACACTATTTTAATTTTGAAACACATGCAAAATTTTTATCTCTTAACATATGTTTTGTAGAAATTAAATTTTTTGCCACAAAAAATTTTTCTCATAAGTTTTACTTGCAAAAACCATATCAATTACTTAACCACGCTACAATACATGCATAAATTAACGCGAAGTACTCAGAGCTTAGGGTACATCCAGTGCATTTGACTTTTTTTTATTTCTGTTTTAATGCGTTTTTTTATGGTTGCTTTATTACTCGATTACAGCGCGTTTCTTTGATTCGCGGTGCTTAGCTATGGTTTGCCAGTAATTTTCAGTACTGGGAAGTAATAGAATTTTTGTTCGATGCCATTTATTTACAATTCCAATCTTACATATGAATAAATACATTAATGCTATGTAAAATTAATTTATTGTTCATTTATTTTTGTAGCTTCTAGTGCACTCACACGTAAGCTTACCTCTTCTCGTATTTTTTTTTTTATTACTATGCTATCGTCTACAATGCTGTTTTCATATGGTTACAGTCTTTTTTTTCTCTTGCTCTTTACTCTGCTACTGAGTTGTATTGCTCGCACCACACTCAGTTAGGGTTAGATTTTTTTCTACGAGAAAAGTACACAACTGTGATCTTGGGTATCCTATTTTATTTTTAGCCTTACATTTTTGCCGCCCGTTTTTTTTTTCAAAATTAAACTATTTACCTTAGACGGAGTTTAAAGAATGGCGTTATTGTTTCCTAGTTCTCCATGCGTCCAAACTGTTTTGATTTAACGACTATAATTACAATTGTATATTCTTAATTTTACACTAAGTAGTGTACTAGTTGGGGTTGAGAGATATTGTTGCTATTTTTTTTTTTTTTTTTTTTTTTTTTTTTAATTATAGAAACAACGATGAAAGAGTCGCAAGCCACCGTGACTTCCACCAGCAACCCTTCGTCCTATGATGGATACGGTAAGCCAATCATGATATCAAGTCCATAAATATAAAGTCGGGGGGTCGGGTAAGGTTCCCTGACCTGTTTAATTAGAATAGACCCAGCATAGTTTTTTTTTATGCATTAGGGCCTGCGGAACACAACTTTTCATGTTGGGTCGCTGTCCAAAAGGTCAATTTTTTGTTAATTGACAAATTTTACTTACAAGTAACAAATGTTGTTTTTTTTTGTTCGTAAAAAAATTTTCTTTTCTGATTTTTTGGTCGCATTTGAAGCAAAAAGTTGTGGATGAAGTATATTCGTAAAATTTATACTTTTTGGCAAAAACTCACAAAGTTTTGAAAAATATGTTCTTTACGGTTTTCGAAATCTTTTGGTGTTTTTTTTTCAAATCTAGTAATCTAATTTATAACGTAATACTTTTTTTTGTTTAAAATGAGTGAAAGAATCGGGTGAAAACTTTCGTTTGTCGAAAAAACCAATATTTAAAATTAACTGACAAAACTCGTCGAGTATCAAAAAATTGACCATTCGGACAGTGACCCACCATTAAAAATCGTGCTCTTAATACATTAAAAAAAAAAAAAAAAATCGGTGAGTCCATCCTATTCGAACAGATTACGGGACCCTATAAACATGTAGACCTCATACGATCGGAGAAAAAACTGCGGATGCAAGTAAACACCTCCTGTAAAAGCAGTTCCAGGCCAAACTCACAGCTCGACGGAAACGACGATAAACTATTCCAGCTCGTCAACGCCGAGACACCCGTCCTCGAGTCCAAGGCCCAGCGCAGCGCGAGCAAACATAAATTACCCCTTGCAGGACAATCTTGGCGCCTCGAGGTACCTCGCTGCAAATATTTTTAAGAACACCTTTCGAGAGAGAAAATTTTTTTTTTATTCCGTTTACAAAATAAGATAACCAGCAAAGGTCCAGACTCGACGTCCCAAACTATCGAGCCTCCCAGGATGTTCGGTCCGTTTAACGACGAGGAGCGAAAGGAAATTTTGACCAAGTTTTACGATCAGGTAAAGAGCAACTTGGAAAGCATTGTCCGGCCCAATGGAAGCAAAGAGTTACCTGCGAGGACGTGTGCCGACCTCTTTGCCGCTTTCCCCCGAAAAACCTACGGGTTAGAGAAATTTCTAATTCACGAAAATCTACTTTGAAAAAATGCTATAATCATCAAAATACAAATACCCATACAGGAGAGTATTGGATTGATCCGAACGACGGTGATCCTCGAGATGCGATACTAGTACGTTGTGACGCCGAAACGCGCTCGTCATGTATTTTGGCTAGTCCCTCGCGAACAGTGGAAATCAGTCACGAGGGCAGTGAATCCGAAATTTGGCTCAATGAAATCGACAGCGCGTCAAAGGTATAAATCGAAAATTTTACCGATCACCATTGACGGTTTGTACTTCGAATTTTTTTTTTTCAAATTTTTTTTCATACAGATAAATTACAATGCGGACAGCAATCAAATTGGTTTTCTGCAATTACTTTCTAAAGAAGCCGAACAAAGTATCACTTACAATTGTAAGAACAGCGTCGCTTATTTCGACATTGAGCGTTAGACTTACAGAATACTAATAAAATAACTGGGAAGATTCGATTTTGAGGGGAGAAAATAACGTTAAAATTCTTGTATATTCATTTGGTACTGTAAAATCATACACATCATCGATCAAATTTAAACGAAATTTTTTAAAATGGATATCAATTAATTTTTAGATCATGACATAGCTAGTAATAAAGTGATCTACAATAATTATTTTGAGCCACCTCTAATGAAAGCATTTCTATTGATCTGTATTTTCTGTTGGCAAAAGAATAGTAGTGAAACGACAGACTATACACCATTTGATTTGATTATTATCTTTGATCCAGTGATTAGAGCGGAGAAACGTTATTTTAACTGATATTATGGAAAAATCGTAAAATAGTTCCTAAATATTTACATTTTATAAAAATACGTTAGACATACATTTAATAGAACTATGATTCAAGTGCGAGAATTCTAACATTTTTTGGCAAGTGTTTTATGAGTAGTAGCATATCATATGTATTAAATTGTTAAACAACAAATAAAATGTGTAACGAAATGTGTGCCAAAGGGGACTTTTTAAAGACATGCCTACACAAATAACAAAATATTTTTCCAACATTTTTTACCCCTTAGCCTTCGTAAAAGTCGTAGGATTTTTCACAAATACATTCGTATACTTACATAAAAAAACCTCATCATTTAAATAATCAATGTTCAATCTAATAAACATATTTATGAAGTATTAGAAACGTAAAATAAGTAAGCAATTATATTTAACTATGTTTATTTTAATTTCAAAGTAAACCAATGGCCTTTACGCTCAATCTGTGACGCAAGAGATGTAGAAAATACTGCCTATATATTAACATTAAAGCGATTATTATCTATTGTACTCTGTGGTATAACAAGTAAAAAAAGTTACACGCAACTAAAAACAAGGTTTATTTTTTTTCTTAGAATGATTTGAAATAAAATAGAATACTTTTATAATTTATGAGGACTACATTTATTGAGCACATACAATAATATACATTCGTGACAAAAAAATTTACTTCAAACATTTTCTTCATTAATATATTACTATTGGTCTTTATAAATGTGTTATCGCACAAAGTTTAATACTCCACGATCTCATTAAGACCCGTGTTTAAGTTTGACGACAAAAGTCCGAATTTCCATTGGTTTCAGTAGTACCACGATAGAATTACTGGAGGCCTGCACTTTGTCCGAGTCCAAATTTCCAGTTTCAACGTTATCGTCCGTCCCCGACGTCCACTTCAATCGCTGCTCGTCTTTCAAAAACTGATTCGCACCAAGAGTCGTTTCTCGCACCCAATCCACGGAAAAACTGGCGAACAGCTCCTATCGGCAAAAACAATCCACAACTCAAGAATGTATCAATGGAACCAATTGTGATCAATAAGAAACATAATAGGTATTACTTTCAAATCGACTTGGGCAACTGTCGAGTACAAGGAAGTTTTGCCATTCTCAAATATGTGCTCAAGTCGCAGTAGAACTTCCCCATCCTTCCAAGGCTCGAGAGTCAGAATACGAATGTTTTTAGGCAGCAAAATCGTTAAACCGTCGCCCTGACGGATCGAGGAAAATTTTGAATTTATTTAGTTATTTTAAAACTCGAGTGATACCTGATACGATAAATTTGAAAATGGTAATTCGAATGGCAATGCTATCAAGTATTTATTAAATACAAATAACTTTCGACGTTACGACCCATACACTTATATATAGATAACGAGGCCCTCATCAGGTAAAAAACTTAATCGTCACACTAGTGACTAAGTGTAGTACGCAAGATGGTAAGGTAGCGAATACATTGTGACGAACGTCGAAAGTTATTTGTATTAATATATACTTGATAGCACTACCACCCGAGTTATTATTTTCAAATTTAAATTCTTCAAAAATACATGCCGAAGTACAGCAGGGAGTGACAAAATGTACAACCTTCATTTTGTAAAGTTGATTCCAGTCTTGAAAAGAACTTGTCGTGGGGGTGAAAAAGAGCCAAGATCCAAGGGACAGTTCAATCGCTTTCTCTTTTTCTTGCAAAATGAGCTCGTCCTTGTCCATCAAACTGCCGGTCAGCAAGTAATGTTTACCTCTGACCACAAGGCCCGTTCCGTACGCCATTTCGTTCAATATTTGATTGAGGCGGTTCATCTTGTCGTGATTGGTTAACCTTCTGTGAAGCTGAAACACATTTTGGCGAAATTCAACGCGTCAGTTTTACCATTTGGGGTGACTTTTTCGTTACCATCAACTAAATTTGTCCTCGAAACAAGCTCGAGCCACCCTGTGGCCTGTCGGTCAACACACTCACACGTAACAACTTCCTCTTGTCCTCGATGGCGATTTTCGTTGGGATCGGGTAATAGTTACCAGAAACTCGTTCCTCCAGCCAAACGTTTATGTGAGGGCGCTTGTTGAGCTTACGCTGAATCATCTCCCTACCATTGCTGTCCGTGTAAAATGTCCTTCTGTTCACCAAGTTCGTAAAGTAATTGCTGACCACTTTCTTGCCGCCTATCATCTTCGACAAGCTGTACAAAATAATTTTATAATACGTATAGAGGATGAACTGTTTTTTTTTTTTTTTACAAGTAACCATTAATATATGAAATTACTCGATGGGCACAGGTCCGATCAGCCAATGAAATTCCACTTGACTTTTTCCCTTGTAAATTCTAACTACTTGGCTCACCCATTCATTGACTACTTGATGAATTTCCTCGACCAAAGGTCCTGCCGGCATTTAATTTTTGAAAATGGTACAATCGAGACTTAATGGCATATTAGCAGTGTCCCATATGACATACCTTTGAAGATCTGCGTGGAGTTGGTAACATTTAAAATATGGGTGATGCTGCTCTTTGGTCTTAAAACATACAGCCCCGACGATCTGTTGGCGACCAATGCGTTGTTGCCCTCCGCAGCATCGTAATAATGAAACGATTGTCTGATTTTCAGGCCCCTTGTCCCGTGAGTCATATTTATCAAGATTCTACCTTTCGCGTTGGCACTTATGTTAAATAACTTAAATACAACGTTTATTGTTTATGGCATTGCAAAATGATATTGGAAAAAGTAATGGTCAACTTTTTACCTCGGAGCCTATAAATTGGGAGCCATTAGCCGGTTTTGGGTCGTTTGGCACGAAATTGGGATCGGACTTTTTTTGGTAAACGTAAAACGATTGGAAACCAAGCGAGAAAACATTTTCAGCTAGGAAAACCAACTCCATTGTTGCACTGCTGACTCGACCGGGGATCGCTTGCACTTTGTCTGGAATTGGCACCATTTGAGTAACCATATCGTTCCCTACAATTAAAAAAAAAAAATCCCATCAATCGATTAATAATTGGGTACATTTATGTATTTCAAAGGTGACTTGGACTATTTCCACTGGATTAATCAAAATAGCTGAAATTTTCTAACTATGTAAATGAGGTATGCCTCATTCATTTACGATAAAAAACACTGGGGTTAACCACTTTACTTTTAAGAAAATCACTATTGAAAACTCACCAATTTAACAGACAGTCTTACAGAATTTGTTACTAAAATGACGCTAACTCCAAAAGTAAATGACAAACCTCTGTAAATAAAAACTGTATTTGTACCTTTTTTTTTATTAGTGATCTCTTAGAACTGTGAAAATTATACGTAAACCACTTAGATTTTAAGAAAATTTAGAGAAAAGTGATTTATCGTCTTCTGCGCATGCGATGATTAAAGTGGTGAGTTTTTACTATTTATTTTATTGATATTTTATAACTTTTTAGGCCATTAAAACTCTTGAAATTGAACGCGTGATTCATACATTCAATAATCATGACAATGGACAAAGAACATTTTTCGTAATCAATAAAACCTCAAAGGGCCCCTCACTGGGTACGGCACCAAACGTTCAAGCCACCTTTATTATTGACGCACCAGTAAAGTCTTTGACCCCGTACACCAAATTCTGAACCGGCACTCTGATGAACTGCTGGACCATTTGACTGGTCGGATTGTACACAGTGACAACGAATTTTCGGTGATTGGAGGAATAATCACAGGCGCTAATGTTGAGAAGCAGACACGAGTGGAATTCCGGCGCATTTGAAATTTTTTTTTTCAATGCCCAATTGCTGAGAACAAAAGACATGTATATTTTTCAAACAGCTGATATTTTCAAAGTGCATGATTATTATTATTTTAGAGCTTCAGAGGCAACGTGCTCTTCTTTGGAAATACTGCGATGTAACAGTTTGGCATAGTCAAACGCAACATTTTGCATTGCAGTGCCCGTAATGGCGTCATGATGCTTTAACACCCCCATTGCCTCTCGGAAACGTTGCAGCTCTTCGGTATCGGGCAGATTCGCCAAGACAGATAATTGCTTCGCCACCTGGAATGACAAAAAAAAAGATAATCCAATTTTTTTTTGCAAGTTGAAATGGGAAATTCATTAAAGCCCCGACTTGCAAAAAGTTATTGCCGAGTCTTTCGAAGTACTTCAGTGCCGGTCTGGACGTATAAAAACCGGTCCAAAATGAATGTTGGTCGAAAGAGTAGGGGAACATATCGCCGATTTCAACAGGCCATCTCAAATCGTGCTTGTGCAGTGCCCGCAAGTAGCACGACGGAGTTGAGTGAAACACCTCATAGTTGTCTCCTTCCTTACTGTTTATGTACCTGAGTAATCACGCAAATTTGTTTCAACCGTATACTTCGGCATGTTGTTTTAGAAAAAAAATTTGAAACCAACTTGATGAGTTTGTCTATGTTGGCGAACCACAGCTCAGCGTTTAAGTAATGATGTGTCCGTCCCATTGTAATGATTATATTATTGGTCTGGTACATCGTAGCTTGTTTCGAAGCAAAATGTAGTAGTTTCTCTGCCTTTAGTCAAATAAATATCTTGTACAATAATATATTGTTCCAAAGTGATGGCATGAAAAATTTTCGCTTACTCTGTCATGTACGTTGTAATTTACGTTGTTTGGGTCATCGATGATGGGCACGCGATTGCCGCAGAAAGTATCAAAACAAAAACCAGGTGGGGTGAAAAAACGGTAGTACAAAATCATCGTAAATAGATTGGCAGATTTACCTGAAATTCATTTTTATTTTCATCAATCCTGGTTTTTCATTGAAATGAAAATTTTTTGATATATACATGAAAACCCGTATAAAAAAAATCTTACTTTTTAAAAGTATTTATGTTGCACTCTACGTGGAAAAAAAAATACAGTCTTATAATCTTTTAAAGACATAGGACTTTTATGTATAGAAAATTACGTCATCCTTTCAATTCTAAAATTAGAAAGAAAATGAGTTTTCGATGGAGGTATGCTAAACATTGCAAACAGCCGTACAAGAAAAAAGTACGACTTCACTTTTCCGGTGCAAGTAGCCGGAAGTGAAAATTGTACTTCCCCTCTGGGAATGAAAGTAAACCACATACCTAGACTATCACTGCCTTTCCAGATGAATTCGGCAGTTTTATTCCACAAGCGGGCCCAGTTGTACACGTAATCGATTCGACCAACGAACATTCCATCAAAACCCATTCGAGCGAAAATGGAAGCTTGTTCGCGAGAATGTCCGAAAGGGTCAACTTGCCATCCGACTCGAAGTCGCCCACAAGAACCAAAGGAGTCATTTATTCGCCTTTAAAGGTAAATAAGTTTATATTAATCGCAACAATAAATCATTCAATCCAATTGTAAGCATACCTGAAGCCCCAAGTGTATTGATCAATCAGTGATTGGTAATTTGTGGTAGCCTCGTCGTTCATACTCCAACCACCACCAACTATTTCAAATCGTCCTTCGTTGACCAACATTTTTAACTTTTCTCTCATAGTGTCGTTTCGATTTTTCCACCACTTCCATAGCATTGCCATTTCGGCAAACGCAAATCTAATTACAAATCGGTTTGTCATCATCCCCCAGCGATAATTAACAATAAAAGTTTTTTCAATTTACTATTATTTTCTGTTTCTACAATAACATTGGCGTTGAAAAATATATATGTAATAATAACAACTGATAATCAAAAATTATGTATAACTTATGACATTTTATTACTTGTCTCAAATACGGACTTTACAATTCTCATTATCGGTTGTTATTTTTTGCTGAGATCGTCAGTATGGTGTAATGGTATACATATTAGTTGTCAAAATATTGATTTGAAAATACCTTCTTCCTGGATTTTTTAGGAGCGATTCAATGACATTGTCGATCACGTATTGCACCCCTGAAATTAAAATATTTTTTTCTTACTCGCTAGCAAAAGGGAGGAGTACTTCACGCTTAATGTAAGGTAAAGACATGTTTTTCATAAAATATGCCACTTGTGATATTCCATTTAATTTTCCTTCCTGTATAGATGAATAATCAATATTATTTACAAAGTATGCGCAACTTTTATTTATATCTTACATTTGTTGTATATTACATCGTAGGTTAAGTACAACCAGCCCACTTCAGCGTGAGAATGAGCCACTAAATGCAGTACCGGTAATGGTGTTGTGATTTTGCATCAGTCCCATTGCTTCTTTGTACGTTTGATATTCTTCAGAGTCAGATGAATGTGTGAGGACCGAAAGTTGTTTGACCACCTATTTTTTCATTTTTTTATTCTTTTATTAATTGAAGGTAACATGGAGAGTATAATACATGTCATGACTTTTGACCTGTAAAAAATTATTTTCCAGTCTCTCGAAAAATTTCAATCCAGGCCGAGAAGTGAAGAAACCAGACCAAAAAGTATGGCGATTCCAGGAGTACGGCAAAAAAATCGTCAGTTTTGACAGGCCATGAAATGTTCAAGTCATTCAAAGATTTTAAGTAACACGAAGGCGTGGAATGAAAAATATTAAACTGGTCGTTTTTTTTCTCATTGATATATCTAACAAACCAAACGATGTATTAGTGTTACGCTTTAGTACCACGTTATATTATTAATTAAAGATACACCTGATTAGTTTATCCATATTACTGTACCACAGCTCAGCTTCTGTGTACTGTAATTTATCTCCCATTGTAAATTTAATATTATCTGTTCCATACGATAAAGCTTGTTTTTTGACATAAGTTAATAGTTGCTCTACCTTTACCCATCATAAAAATTTAAAGTATACAATGAAACAATTTAAAAAAAATGTTTAAAAACCTATATATCTGATGTTTACCCTCTCATCCACGTTATAATTCAAATTTTTAGGATCATCTATAATTGGTACTCTTCCGTCACAACGAATAACAAAGCAAAATCCAGGTGGTGGTGTAAAGCGGTTGTATATTATTGACGGGAATAAATTGTTGGACTTGCCTAAACGAATGACCACCAAAAGTTATCGAAGCACAATTTAATAAAAATAATAAAATTTCCTACCTAAACTGTTACTTGTTTTCCACATAAACTCGGCAGTTTTATTGTCGAGACATGCCTTTTTAAATTGATAATCAACTCGACTAATAAACATTCCATCAAAACCCATTTGCGAAAATAGCGATGCTTGTTCCCGAGAATGTCCAAACAAATTTACTTGCCAGGCAACCCTTGGACCATCATAATTACCAATCATATATTTTACTCTCCTGGGATTAACAGTTTTACTTTATCTTTTTTTTATGTGGCTTTAGAATTTATCTATGATTACGGAAACTCAAAAACCTGAAGCCTAAAGTGTATTGGTCTATGATCGATTGGTAATAGGAAACAGCTTCGTCATTAATGGTCCACCCTCCACTCACAATTTCAAACCTGCCGTCGTTTATTAATTTTCGTAACATTTCCTTTTTAGTTTGATTTTGACGCTTCCACCATTTCCATAAAACAAATGTTTCAGCGTAGACAAACCTAGCAAAAAAATATGTTTTAATTTCTTTTAATTTTTTTATGCAGTTTTCTTATTTATTGCCTTCTATTTTGATGCTTCGTCAATGATAACATGACACTATCAATAACAGCTGTAAATGAATTTTTAAAAAAGTTAAAGGAGTTTTTTTTATGCACTAAGTAGTTGAACTTTAGAATAAAAAAAGATTCTCACAAGCGTAGTATGTTTGATTATGCACATGAAGCCAACCAATGTTACTCTCAGAATACGATATCAAATGTATGTTTAGTTTATGTGGCTGACTGTTTGGGCAAGTCTGCGTATGGTTAATAAAATTTTTTTTATGGTAGTATTTATCTAGATCACAACATTATTTAATTTGTATCATCCAATATATTATACTTACATTAGGCCCTATTACAGGTATAGGTTTTTCATATTTTGATGACAAGAGTAGCCATATTCCAAATCCTACGATGACAAATGCGGTACCAAATATAAATAAAAATAAACTTCGATGTGTTTGCAATCTCATTTTAATTTTAATTTGTAACTAAATAGTGAACGAAAAATTGGTTAACTGAGAGAAAATTTCACATAAAAATGTGCTTTTTTTCTTCAATATTGACTGAAACCTTTGCGTGTGTTTTTTAGCGGATTTTTTTTACATATTTTTATCTCAACTCGTTGAACTACGTCAGTAAACTTGTAAACAAATGTTACTGACAGAAATTATGTAAGCAGTATAACAATTTGAGATTTTTTTATTTTATAAAGTATTACGTTTTTAGACCTTTTTTTTACAATATTTTGAACTCAATTCTCAATCGATAATTAATTTACATATTCATAAGTTTCAGTTTAATGATAACTCTTTGTCTTGATATTTTTAATTTATCTTGGAAACTATAGTAGAGAAACTTCAATATTCTAACCAGTTATTTTCACCTATTTTTACACTACGAGATTCAACGTAGTAAACTGAATATTTATAAAAATTAGCTTTACCTTTACTTATCTTCATTTAATTTTACATAATAAACTCATGACAAGCAACTGAAAAAATAATTTATTTCAAAGGAGAATAATTTATTATCATAATTGAGATACACGGGATACAATTATTATTGACGATGGAACGAGCCGGAAGCAGGAATCACCAGGAGAAAAAATTAAAAACACACAAATGATTTATAAAGGAAATATATTCATTCGTTTAGTACAAAGCCTTTCAGGCGCCATACGCACCTTATTCGCTCGCAGCCCGAGAACATCTGCAGCTCGCCACAGCGAGCGAGCGTCGCGCCCCTTGCGCCGCCGCGCTCGTTCCTCCCCTCCGTTCTACCGCAGTTCCATACCCCGCGTTTCGCCTGTTTCACGCGAGCTTCGACGTTAGGGCACGGTACGTCGATAATGAAGGAGCAAACCGCCAAATTCAAAAACTGTACCAATTGATATGAAAGGAAACATCACGGCTTAATTCTTCGTGTCATCGAGACTACTTTTCAGCCTGAACGGCCCCAGACCTGCATCTGTGCACGCTAGTTTCGACCTTCAGTACAACCGGAACTTCTCGCTCCTATCGAGATCTGTGATAACAAATGGTGGCTTGACGGCCGCGAGCTTCTCGCGCCTAAACAAGTCGCCTCGATGACTTCACAAAGAAGGCAAATCGACACCCCCGTCGTATATTCACTGTTTGCTCCCCCCCACCCGACCGCGTTCAATCATTGCATCATACGTTAGCCAAAATTACATGTGTTTTATCTCTGATGTACACAGTAACGTTGCCCCTTCAAACTCGCAACCTTTAAACGCCTAATTTCGTCTGTTACAATTATTATGTTATTTATACACATCGTATTGGGACAAATTCATAGAGACGAGAGTGAATTTGATGCACATACATAGTTTTAAACATCGATAGTAATTATACATCCTTAAAACGACGATACACATTAATGAAATTTAGGGGAAAGTTTTAAGATAAATGTTCTAATTTGCATAGGATTAAGTCTTACGATCAGAGACCTATTGGACAGTTCTATACGATCGGTTTTAGAGCTATCAACGTGGGAAACCTCGTCAAGTTCCGATTTCCATTTGAGCCGCTCCGCGTCTTTCAGATTTTTATTTGCATCGAGTGTCATTTCCTCATACGAGTCCACAGTAAAACCAGCAAACATCTCCTGAAAAAGAAAAGGAAAGAAAAGAAAAAACGATCGTAAACTTCAAGACAGTTCTTACTTTGAGATCAAATTTTGCAGCTGCAGAGTACGCGTGCGTTTCGCCAGTCTCGAAAAAGTGCTCCAATCGAAGTAAAACTTTTTCTTCTGCCCAAGGTTCGAGTGTAAGAATTCTGACATTTCTTGGCAAAGCTTTGACCAGCCCATCGTTCTAAAAGACCCACAGTGTTGTAAAAAACAAACATTTCTACGTACGAAAATAATGAACAAACCTTCATTTTGTACTGTTTACTCCAATCCTGAAAGGATGTATATAATGGAGTAAAAAATAGCCAAGGACTAATAGCAAGTTCATTTGCAAGCTCCTTTTCTTTCATTATCAAATCGTCTCGGTCCATCAAGCTACCAGTCACGAGACAATGTTTGCCCTTGACGACAAGCCCTGTATTGTAAGCTATTTCATTCAGTGCTTCACCTCCGCTCCATATGTGCGTGTACAACAACCGCCTATGAATCTGTACTCGATCAAACGTTATAATTTAATTATTTTTCAATGATCTAGTCGAGATATATTTTGAGTAAATTTTGTACGACCATCATTTCGATTTCTCCGTCCCTGAGACTCGAGCCACCGTGAGGTCTGTCGGGTAAGACGCTCATACGCAACATCTCTTTTTTATCTTTGATGGAAATTTTAGAGGTCACGGGATAGTAGTTACCAGCGATTTGCTCCACGAGCCTCACTTTTCAGTTCGGACGGCTGTTTAACGTACGTTTCAACATTTCACGGCCATTACCGTCGGTATAGAAATCGGTATCTATTTCAAGAATGTGTGGAATCTGCAACAAAGTCAAACAAATAGTTTGTATACTCGCTCAGGACTCTATCGCTCGGAAAACGAAAAATTTATCCGTGACAAGAAAAAACAATTAGGATTCTTTCATGACAAGCTTATCTCCAGGTATTCACTAATAACACGCATAAATGGGTGAACAAGATAAACAGCATGTCTAGATCTCTATATTACTGTTGTATAACTCTTTCATATTGTAATTATTTATTTGCGTTGAAGTACAGTATTAATTGTATAAATTATACCAATTTAAACAACATTGCATATAAAATATAACTCCTATTCTGTTGAAAGTTGTCCAAATTAAATTATTCTAATATTTCAACTACTCGCTGTTACATTTAATCATATTTAAAGATGTAAAAAATAAAATGCATAATTCCACAACAAGGTCAAACACACATTAATTGATACCGACAATAACTTGTATACTAAAAAATTTCTCGTCAAACAATACATTTCATTATTTTCTACCTCTTTATGATGGTAAAATACCTTAAAGCAACCGACTCGGATTATTTGTCCTTGAAAATCATTTCTGCGCTGATCAAAAGTCAGATTAGTTGCCCCTAATCCTTTCTTTTCATCCCAAGTTCCAAAATGACTTTTAATCAATTCTCGATCCCTTGCAATTTAGTAAACTTCGCTAAGCTCTCGAGCATTTATACCCGTAATTTTCTGCACTACGAGAAATAGGCAGTTAAAAGGAATGTAGTTGTTGGAGAAAAATTCATCAGCTTTTGTTTTTTCACTCAAAAAAATCATCCATTGAATGTTGTCCGTTACAAACCACAAGGATATTTCCTAAAAGCGTATCGCACACTCAATTACTGTGATTACAAAAGTAGTATAAAAACGTACAAATTATAGTTTTTATGTATACAAATAAATAAAAACTGCTTAGCAAAAACTATCTTCAGATCGTGAAATCTGAAAAGTGGTTCTTGTTTCTTTAATCAAGTTCACGACTACAAACATTTTTGATCAAAACAAAACAACCAAAATTAACATAATGCTAACTTTAAGAAACTGTTTCATCTCTTCGGAGTCATTCATTAGCACGATCAAGGTATTCTGCAATTCAGAAATATCAATTTTCATCTAGAGAAAGAAGTATCAGAGAACGTTAGTGGCATATAAATATTTTAATTAATGATCAGTGATTATTACGAAAATCATTAAATAATTCTAGTATGATTGTCTGTCAAATCATGCATGTATTAGATGAACTGAATGCATAAAAATGATGGTTCTTTTTCGAGTAGAAATTTTTATGTTTTACCGAAATGAGAATGTCATATATAATTCATTGCAAGGCCATCATCACACGTAACAGCGCAATGTATAAAATATTTTTATGCTTGCAGAGCCCAAAGATTTTAATTCAAGGACTATCTTGTGTACAAATATACAAATAAAGCTGTTTTTCTTCTTATGGACTAAATAATCAAGTATATAATCACTTTCATACGCAGCACAAGACAAACTTGACTTTTTATGCTAATAATTATTTTTACCCCGTCAAATAGTATTGTAATGCGTCCAACTACTTTTATTTTTAAATAAAAGCCACTGTGTACTGATAATGCCTGAAAACGATCTCGGTGATCCTTTTTAAAATGTACAATTAAATAATATTAAATGTTTTGTTCAGAGATTTTTTTAAAGTCAAAAAAATGTATTCAGTTGCTAACTAAAAGTTTTGTTTCATTACCCTTGATTTAAAGACTTCTATCTGATTAAAACATATTTTTACCATCGGCAAATAGATTTTCATGGTATAAATAAGCATATTAAGCACGTGGTATGGATTGAAAAAAAAAAATTGCAAAAATTTGGGTGCGCACAACCGCGCTTGAGCCAGGTATTAGCTGACCTGTCATCCCTTGTAGTTGTTATTACAATCTTCTAACACCCTAAGTGAGGCTCCTGGCTCAGTTTCCCTATCCTACTTTCTATCTGACCCTACAACCCCTCAATGTGCTACTTATGATTCTACCTTAGATCTAGGTATTAACTCTACCTTATTTCTATTTTTCTTATTCTATCTTACACCTATTTTTTTATTCTACGTTATTTCTAATTATTATTCTTATTATTCTACCTTAAGATCTACTCTTATTGTTCTACCTTACATCTAGTCTTACTACTCTACCTTCAATCTACGATTTTTAATTCTACATTAAAATCTATTTGCTTACTGACTAAGGCTTATAGATTAATTAATTTCTACCCAACACCGCTTAAAACTACGTCGAAGGTTGGTCTCGAACCCGGACCTCCTGGCAACTCAATATCTGATAGCTACCCGGTTGAGAGTGACTGATAAAACCTCATAAAAAAAATATTTAATGAGATTCATAATGTGTATTTGCTCCTGGATAACTGAATAAAGACTTATTAAAAACTTAAGGATATTTTATAGGAAGAGTCGCATAAGATACCGGAATTCTATAAATATTGACCGATAAAACCAAGTTCGAAGCAAATTGATTATGGTTTTGTATAGGCACTCACACATTCAACAAAAAATTTGTGTTACGCAATTAGTTTTTATATGTAGATCCACAATTATAAACTCTGTATAGGATTTTTCCAGGAAATACTCTCCATGTATCGTTATGGGAGTAAAATAGTATGTAACAACAAAATTTCGATTCGATAACTTACATGTTTTTAATAGGCTTTGTCAATATGTGTTTTATATGTCAATCTATTTTCTCAAATTGTCAGATTCTGTAATCAGAGGTTTATAGGTATTTAAACCAGACAATAGTTAATGTGGATGTATCAGGCACTTCAAGAAAATATTTTTAATCATATTTTAGTGGTATGTATATGAAAATACGACAGTATCGAGATAGTACAGGATACACGCCCGGGTGTTTGCTAACCTCACCTTCGACTTGGGTGGAAATTCATATCCGGGAGTGATTGCCGTACTTTCGCCCCTGGTAGCGTAATATACTATTCATTTTAAGCATATACAATTAAGTTTGTGATTTGTCAGCGATTTGACTTAAAATTATTTCTCTTAGATATTTGTAAGGGAAAATCATAATAATTAGAATAATAATTAAACTATCAAATGAAATATTTTTCACTACGTTAAAAACACACACGTATGATAAGGTAGAAATAGCTAGAAACTGTAATTTTTTTTTTCATTGAAATTTAATATGTTATAAAAAATATCTTACAAATAATAATTACATGTAATTGTATTACAATGATAATCACTGCTTCAGAATACTTACAGTTTATAAGACTTGGCATACTTTACAAATGTAATTTAGTCATGGCAACAGCTATTAGTATAAACGGCGTAAACAAGCACCTTTGGTAACTCTGATACACCTAATCTTACTGTTTTTTATAATCACAATCTTTTATAAAATCACAATTTTTATAACTATGTATAAATATTTTTTTTTGGCTTTACGATCATTCTGAATAATGCCATAATCATATGCATAGTAATTAACATACTTTTATTTTGTGTGTATAACTTTATTCTATACAACTTTCTTCATCCGTGGTTAAATCAGATGCTGTATCCACTAGTAATGGGGGAGGACAACGAGTTCGACAATTCTTTATTTTTTCATTTAGTCCGTCAAGTGATTCTAAAATATATTTTGTTTTTATAAATATTGTATTTATTATTTTTTCGTTTATATGTGTAGTAAGTGTATATATTTACCAGCATCGTGAATGATTATTCCCTCCTTTATTCCTGTTGAAGTACTTATGTTATACTTTTTCAATCTATTGTATGGTTCCGAGAAATGATATATTTTATTTTGATCAACAGTCGCAAAAGTATCATCATTAAACTTCACATAAAAAAACATTGTTGATAACCTGTACATTAAATTGCGATAAATATATTAAAAAGCAAAATAAAGCATTGAAAAATGCTGTGTTATATTTTTAAAGAGATTTGTAGTAATATAAACCCATTAAACATTTTTATATTATCAAGTATACATTGAATGACGTATGACTGATACATTTAACTGTGATTTACACCATAAAACCAAGTTAATACGATTAAGTGCTTGGTATTGTTGCTTACACTATCAATCCAAGATAATTGGTATATGCACCATACATGATTATTACAGAGTACATTCTTTTTTCTTGTAAAAACTTGTACATAGATAAAAAAAGGTATAAAATTGTATAAGAAAATAAAATTACTTCTAATAAGTATAAACCCATTATATATTACCATATTATCAATTTTATTTTGTATGGCGTATGATTGAAACATTCAATAGTGATTCACACCATACATCCAAGGTCACATTAACAAGTATTTGGTATACTAGTTTTCACTATAAATCCAAGTTCATCTACATACACGCCTTACATGCTTATTACAGAGTAACTCCGTACTCTTCGTAAAAACTTGTACAAACAAACATTTACTTATTAATGAGGTTTTATGGTGTAATCACTATTAACTCTTACACTTTCTCAAATTTCTGTAATCATTGCTACATGTTACATGTTGAATAAAGGGATAATTTTTTAAAAAATTTACAAGACCAATTACCATTTTTACTACAAAATTTATATAAAATAGATTTGTTTAAGCTAGCAGCTTGGAGGTGCTTGGAGGTACGTGTGCTCCTGTCGATAAAATTTTACATTTTATCAAGCTTTATGTTAGGTCATGGAGGTCCTCCTAGTATTTCCCCGAACAAATTAGTTAATTTTTAAAATCTAAGCGTCACATCAATTAAACAGTATTACACTTAAACGTGGTCAATGAATCATCAAAAACAAGAAAAAGTATAGAGAAAATTGAAAAATTGATGAGGACGTGTTTAACCTACTAGTAGAGCATGAAAAAGAACTTACTTTTAACGTATCCTTTGGTACTTATATCAGTGGCGGTAAGGAACATAAATAGCCATTTTTTGAGGGTGTTATTATTACACTAATTCACTCGCGTAGAATTAAAAATATAATTTTTCATCGCACAACGTTGTTTCAACAGTGCGGAGAATACAGTGGACGATAGTTATATAGGTACTAGCTTCTACCTGTTGCTGTGTAGACTGTAGTTGCGTAAAAGTGACTGTATAAGCTACGCGCAACGGCGCAAATGATGGAATGATGATTACAGCCGCATCTACATCTACAATGGCCAGCTCCCCAACTCAGACTGATGACCGCACCGCCCAATAGAATTGCAGTATGAAAGTTGTAAAGGTGCGGTCACTGCGGTCCCGGATCGAGTGTGGGCTGTGTGGGGTCCGCATACGGCTCTCGCTTGAGTATGAGGCTCTTTTACCGTCAAGCTTGAATCAGATGGCGCCAGGGCACGTCGCGGCTGTCATGGCCGTCTCACTCACACAACATTACTTTTCAGTATTGTATGTACATAGGAAATTAAAGTGTAGTGGTAAAGCGCAATATTTGAAATTTTGAAATGAATAAGGAAGACAAGAAAGAATATTATGGGAGCTTAAAAGTTTCAGAATTGAAAAAGCTTTTAAAAGGGAAAGGAGCAAGAGTCAGTGAAAGAAAAGCAGAACTCGTGGACAGGTAAGCCATGACTTGGGAGCGGCAAAAATGTTGGTCTCCCAATTGCTTCGAGCCACTTTTTTTTTATCACACTATCAGAAGGAAATTTAAATTTCACTTTCTTATCGCAGGATATTACACTGCACTTCATTTTTCCTACTATCTTTAAACGTAAATGCAAACAAAAATTGTCTGCAAACAACAGCAATCATTTACAAAGGTTATGTCTTCTGCTTTGCTCATTACACAGATAGGCTCACGAACGCAATACACAACTGTAAATTTGACGGTGTGTAAGTATGACAGCCGCGACGTGCCCTGGCGCCATCTGATTCAAGCTTGACGGTAAAAGAGCCTCATATACGTACGTGCTGTACCATTTAAGCCCGTAAAAGTGAGGGAGAGGTTTGCGTATCTGACCTCTCTCTTACTCTTATGGGCTTAAATAGTTACGCGGTACGCGATACGCACCTCATCTAACCGCATCCTCAATCAGAATTAGCTTACGAGTTTTGAAACGCACACAGGGACAAAAACTTAATTCACGTAAATGTGGAAAGACACGTATTTAGCAAAAAAGTATTAAAATCTTGACAATAAGAAAAAAATTAATTTGATACTGCAATAATGATACCCTAATATTCACGTAAATTTAGATGGCTATCTTAATTTTGAATTTAATGTTATTGTACAGAAATATAATTCCGCAATATATCTATAAAAAATATTACTTCACAAATAAAACAATTCAAATTTTTTTAAATAATTCGGAATGTAAGAGTACATAATTTTATGTAATCTATCCGTATTGCCTCATATCATAAAATCATGTATTGTTATAGGTTAGTTATGATTGGCTTTACGAGTTACTGAACTCGAGTAATAGTGTGTATTTGCTCCCGAAAGTGCATAAATAAAAACTATTACTTTTGTATAAGTGATTATCCAAGTAAATGTTTATGAGATTAAAAACTACATTTGTTCTTATTGAAACAAGTTAAATTTAAATGAGGCATTCCATTAAAATGTTAGGAAAAAATATAATGGATATTGTGGCATTACTACATACAACACAATAAAACCAAATTTATAATCGATATTTATTATTGTGTAATTAAACATATTAAATACAGGAAAAAATATATCAGACTTTACAATATAAATTGCCATTAATCAAAATCACATTAAATACTATAGAAGTTCTATTGTAATTTCTCTTTATAACACTGATTAAAAAACTTTCTACTTGTATTTCACAAAAAAACAAGTTAAATAAATTGATGTCTTGGATTTCCATATACAAACCCATTAATTATTGTACTTGTCATTTTCATGGCTTATTAAATTTGATTTTATTTAATGGGAGTTTATAAGATTTTATCAGTCACTCTCAACCGGGTAAAGCTTTCATACGCATTTAACCACGCAGCTACTGGGCTCTTGCTGCCCGGCTTGTTTAATAGTAAATTTTAATCATTAGTTTGGTATAGATAAAAAAATGCCTGTAAGTGAGATACTTGTGTATGTGTTGATTGCTTGGCGTATCGGTAAGTATATCTATATGCCCGACCAACTTGACTGTAATCGGTTATACAGATATACTGATATCATGCTAGGCCCACATAGTTATCAAATTTCTCGTTGGAGGGCGCCGTTTTTGCAACGCAATTGAGGCCCAGCTGACACATAATGATGTGCAAACGTAGCCGTGGGTGTTTGCTTAAAATAATTACAATGTATCATCTTATAATATTGTATCACACTGGAAGAAAAGTGGCAACAAAAAGCCAATGCGATGTTAAAAGCGTCGCATTTTAGATGATAAGTTTTATCTTCTACGCCCCCTGGCGTGAGAAAAACAAAGCGTCTACGTGAGTAACATTGAAGCTAATGTGCAGCTGAATAAAATTAAAAGCGTATGACGTGCGCTATTAAATGACAAATGAGCGGATATTTCGTATTTATTTGTTAAAGAAAATGAATCTTTGATCTCCAACTGAAAATTTACCAAAAACTGGCGCCTCACGTGTTTTGTTGGTATAGCAAGTGCATTTGTCGGTCAGCTGGATCCCTAAGTGTGTTGAGTATACCTATACGTACGTAATTATTATTATATATTATCATAACAACTCGCCGCGACGATGCGCTGGTATATAGATATACAAAACTCGATGGAAATCTGACCGACCGACTGAAAAATGCTAATGATACTAATTACCAGGTCAGATTATGTTCATCACTAATTATTTTTCCACACTATAGATGGCATATAAGCTTTGCTTTGATAAGTATAAGCTCACTTGTAAAATAATAAAAAGTGTTGTTCTGCACACAGGATATTGTATTGTGGTCGTTGTGAACGATGACGGTTAATCAAGTCCGAAAGAGGCTGTTTCGAATCAAATGTACGTGTATGTGTATACACGACGAGGCTTGAGCACTTGTCCATTGTAACGTGTATTTACGCGCCTCCGCTGTCCATCCGTACCTACATATTTATATCATCATCATCATCGATAGGAAGTTGAAAGTTTGAAGATCAGTCAAATGTGCGTATTGTGTAAATACAATCAGACGTATCTTCCCCATCTACTACATCGTAATCCATAGGCTCGAGAGGGTTCAAGCACAATTAAATACGTACAAGAGGTGCCACTTTTTTCTGTTTTTTCGTTTATTTGTTTCTCGTTAATTTAATTACTTTTATCTTTTTTTTTTCTCATCATCAAAGTAGTCAATTTTTTTTTTCGACTCGTCTATACATGCGTTTTTCTAAACAATCACGAGATGATACGGTTTACAATATATGGCGTAGAAATCTCCATTGTTCTTCAAGTTACTGGAAAATCTAGTGATTGTTTCTTTCCCGATGCCATCACTACAATTATTAATTCAATGAGACATTTGGCTGACCCAGTTGTTGATGACGTGATGAATTTTTTCAACCAAATGTCCTAAAACACGAATGTAAAAGTATTACAATTCATTCAGACTGTGTAACAGTTTGAAAGAGCAACACCACTAGCGACAGTTGGAGTCACTGGACCGGAGATCATGAATGGAAGTACCTGACAATTTCTCATTAATTATTTAATCTTACAAATTTATCTAGTTATAAGACGTTTATACAAGTAATGATAAATTTTCTGTTGTCTATGATAACCTTATACATTTATCTGAAAAAAAATTTCCAAAAATATTTATTGCGTAATGATACACATGCAATTGTTTGCTGCAAGGATTCTTGAAATCGCGACGAGCCAGTATTTTCTTGTAAACTATCGCATCCAACTTAAAACACATACCTGTACAAAATCCCGCTTGTTGTCCTAAATATATTGTATAGTCGGGAACGGGAGAACTTTGTACAGGTTAAATGTGCGTTTTCGCCCTTTCAAAGGAAAGTTTTAAGCTGCAAAAGACTAATTGAGTTGGGAAAAAATAGCTAAGGTATTAAACATGTCCTCAAAAATATGTTATTGAAAGGCTTTTATCGTTTATCGTATTACAATAGCTGAACGTGTAAAAAAAAATGAAAAAAGAATTGCACCTACAAGGCCTGTGTTATTTTTCCCCCAAGTGACTAATATACACCGCGATAATCACGTGACCTTTTGACCAAAAATATGTTAAGACGTATAAGTTTTGCATTTTATTTTTCTAAAATTATTTTATTTAGACATGTAACAATATTATAATACATTTATAATCCAATTAATATCTAAAGAAATTATATTTTCAATATCTCAATTATTTATTTCAAGTGCATTTTTTTCATTGTAATTTATTGATAAAAATTATTTCTGTTTAACCAGTGCAACTTTCTTACTGTTCAAAACACTACTTTAATTTAGAATCCAAAACACATGAAAAATTTTTATTTCTTAACATATTTTTTCGTACACCCAAATTTAGCTGTAATGAAAAAAGATACCCAGCATAAAAGCAAGGATGAATCGAAAAACTTATCAATAAAATTATTGTACGATACAGGTAATTTGTGTAGGATGGAAAAAAAGCTTAGTTTATTTATGTACGAAATACGAAATGTTATTTTATTCGACAATAAAATTAAGTAATAATTTTCGTTAAATGACATTTGTATTTACAAACTTTAACGACGTAAATGATATACCCAATATGTACAAATACATGTATAAATTATACAGTTTTTAGAAATTCTGTTGACTATGATACAATCTACTTATAAACTAAATAACACTTGAAGATTTCAATGCTATGATACAAGTTATATTTTTTTCATATAAACGCTGTACACTCTAAATATTAACAATGAACTTAAAATTAAAATCACATGAAAAAGCTAGTTTACTTTAACACATTCGTCACAATAAAGCTTAATAAAAAATGTCTGACTATATCCCTCGGTCAAAGAAGCACGTACAAAAACAAAGTAAGTCCACAAAAAAATCAACTATCTTTTTTAGTTTTTTATATTAATACCTCCCTTGGCCTGAGAGTTTGTTCGTTCGACTATAGGCACTCGATAGTAACTATATTCAATAGCCTGATTATTGGCTAAAAGTACACTTTTTATCATAACTATTCTTGCACTCGTAACTGTTTCTCTTTCTTTATTTCAACTCAATTCATAACTGTTAAGTCCCATGAACGAGAGCACAAGAAAAGAAAAAAACGTTCCGATACGTTTCTCTGGGTGCAGCCGCATCCGAAACCAGACGTAACTTTCTTCGTCAACGACGAATCTCAAGTGCCTAGTTGCGATAGGGTTTGAGATGGCAGCAGTGGCCGGTTCGCGCCTACCCTACAAGTTAAGGTGGACGGGTTTCGAGTGCCGGCGTCGTGGAGGCAGGGGTGGCGGCGATTCCGGCCATGTTTGCTTGTGCTTGTTATCCTTATTGTTACCGATTATGCAACTGCCACTGCTACTGTTATCGCTGCCGATATCTTTTTTGCCAAAGTCGTGCAGTCTGGCGTCCTGCTGTGCCGACTTATTGTAGTCTACTATAATGTCCGTGAATTTTATGATTCTCCACCGGTACAGGACCTCTTCCTTGGGGTTCTCGGCGTTTTTTTTTACGGCCTCTTGAAGCTTGACAGCCGAGTCCGCGGAATCCATCGGCGATTCAGGGACAAAGATCTCACAGTCCGACAGCGCCAGCCCAGAATTCGTGGACAAGGATAAGCAATCTTTGCGTGGAGGTTCTGTCAAACAGAGATTGTCCAGGGAAATTCCATCAGCTACTGTAAAACGAGAGGAAAAATGATTTGAACCAGTTTTTATAGTGTAAAGTCTTTGGCGGATCTCAAGAAAAGTATGGTGCTTACAGTGTAGGCTGTCGATGCTGTCTTGGGCTCCGCTGTCGCTTGGCTTGGCGCCGAAAAGCAGGTCGACCCTTTCACCGAACAGGACCTCGCAGTGCTGGATAAGCATCTCCACGAGGGCAGGAATCGCCTGGCTCTGGTTGACCGAGGGACTCTCGGACCAGAGCAGACTTGGCCCACAGCACACGCCGAGGTTACTCGCGCACATGAGGTTGTGCTTCGAGCGCCGGGCTATGTGGTGCAGCACATGGATCAGGTGCGACAGCAGCGTATAGTTTGCCCTTGGCAGACGGTCCAAAATGCTACAAACCAAACGAACGTTAAACAAATGGATAGTTATGTATGATAAGGTAGCTCCATTGAAGTAAAAATATCAGGGGTCGTACCTTTTGATCGTCGTGAGCGGGTCCGGAGACTTGAGGCTGGCCATCCACAGGGAGAAGAGGTGAGAGGTAAGGAGGGGGTCGGGCAGTGATCTCAAGAAGTCCTTGAGTAGGGCAGCCACTGCGAGTACGGACGCGTCTTCGAGGCAACTACTGTTGCCCGAGGACTCGATCTGGTCCTTGAGCTCCCGGACCACCCTTAAATTGGCGGATTTGCGAAAGATGCCTTGGGTGGAGGGACCCTTGGCGAGGAGCTGCTGCAGCATGACGAGGACTGGCTTGGGCAGACCGTTCTCGTCGAGCCGCGCCAGATTGACACCAAAGACGCGGGGGCTAGAGGAGGCGGATTTTCGCAGGAGACCCCATGTCCGGGATTTGTGCGACTTTGCATCACTATTAACTGACGCCAAATTTCGCGCGTCGGTTTCCATGTACTTTTCGTACTCGGCAAGCCTCTGAATCTGAAAGGAAAAACGGTTGAGATTTTGGTTAGTCGTTACTTTTTGATTATGAGACACGGAAACAATTTTATTTCTATAAGAACATCAAAATCTGCAAATTAGTACTTGTGTCGGAGAAACATGATTAATTTTATTTCTTTTTTTGCACGAATAATCGCGAACGTGGGACAAAAATTTTGTATGGCGAACAATAACAAAAATCGTTTTTCAAGGAGGTACAATTCATAGACAGAGAGGGGATGATCCAGAGCTCTGGGGAAGTGTGATTCCCAATAATCCATATTCAAATTAAAAGTCCACTAAAATGTAATTTGTACAGTGAAGATGACACACATGTGGACTCTGATAATGTATGTGAATTAAAAATTTACTGCCTCAATAAATTAGCATCGATTAAACTCTCAATATTTCCAAGCTAAAAATCTAACTCAATGCTGCCACCTGAATACATGTGTGCATATACCTGAGAAAGAAAAAGGGTCTTTCCCGGCGCCCTCAAAACTGGTATCACCGAAATTACAAATGTAAGATGCGTCACGCACACGAGCAGGGAAATTCGACTTTCTCGGTTTTCTTCTCTTTACTTTAAGTACATTATCTTTTTTTTTCCATGAGAAAATCGCATATGCACCGAAACCAATAAATAGTTTGTACGCTCGAGAAAAATAGCAATGCTACATATACATGGAAAAGATTTACGCTTTAACCAGTGTAAGTGTACAGCGAAGAACAAAAAAAGCGCGCAGGAAAAACGGATAATACAAAATAGCAGTTGCGCCCGAAAACACCGATGTCCCGAAAATCGGACTCAACATTACATCGGAGGTACCAAAACTAGCACTGAGACGCACCCCAACCCCGGATTTCAAATTCAAAAGTGGGCAGCAATGATATTTCAATGCCCGATTATTCACTTTAAATATTTCTACACATCTAACTGATATGGGAATGCGTGCAAGGTAAATATAGTTTATGTAATTTTAACCAAAAGTTACCTCACTATTTGGCTGGTGATCATTTGGTCCGCGCCGAAGGGACCGGAAAGACGCTCTAGTCTTCCTGCACCAGTTAGAAATGGCCTTCTTCATTTTTCACTCTGACGTACACTCCGATTTCACTAGTTGCACCCTTCGGTTCACAATGCGAGCAGTTACCACTAGTAGACACTAGAACACTCCGGGAGAGAATAACTGAGGACTGAGGGACGGTAGTCCCATTGCATTCCCGAATATCCCCACACTGTGCAGTGATGAGTTTACGCCCTTTCACTATTGGCCCGAGCGCAATTAGTCTGCAATAGGAAGGGTCAGTACTATCAGTAGTGGGATTATTTGGGTGGGGACATGTACATAACTACATGACTAATTGTGTTCGAACACATCTCAAGACATTAGAGTTGTTTCTTAGGGAAAAATTATTAAAGAGAAAATACATGGGAACAAGAACGAGAAAAATTAAACGAGTACGGAAGCTTTTCAAGTAAATAGTACGTATGAGCTCTGCCGAAATATTTATACCTCTATATTTTTTGTACAAATTATGGAAAAAAATTGAATTTCTTCAAAAATTTGTACTTATTTTCATCATAAGAGAGAGTATGATAAGAAATGAAAGATTTGCATTTTAATTGTGTAAAATTATTTTATTAAGACTTATTTTATAACAATATTATGATTAATCCATAGAGCAATTGTTAGCTGAAGTAGTTATGTTTTTGAGATCTTGATCATTTATTTAAGTACATTTTTTTCATTTCAATTTATTGTTAAAAATTATTTCTATTTGACCAGTGAAAATTTTTACAGTCCTAAACACTATTTTAATTTTGAAACACATGCAAAATTTTTATCTCTTAACATATGTTTTGTAGAAATTAAATTTTTTGCCACAAAAAATTTTTCTCATAAGTTTTACTTGCAAAAACCATATCAATTACTTAACCACGCTACAATACATGCATAAATTAACGCGAAGTACTCAGAGCTTAGGGTACATCCAGTGCATTTGACTTTTTTTTATTTCTGTTTTAATGCGTTTTTTTATGGTTGCTTTATTACTCGATTACAGCGCGTTTCTTTGATTCGCGGTGCTTAGCTATGGTTTGCCAGTAATTTTCAGTACTGGGAAGTAATAGAATTTTTGTTCGATGCCATTTATTTACAATTCCAATCTTACATATGAATAAATACATTAATGCTATGTAAAATTAATTTATTGTTCATTTATTTTTGTAGCTTCTAGTGCACTCACACGTAAGCTTACCTCTTCTCGTATTTTTTTTTTTATTACTATGCTATCGTCTACAATGCTGTTTTCATATGGTTACAGTCTTTTTTTTCTCTTGCTCTTTACTCTGCTACTGAGTTGTATTGCTCGCACCACACTCAGTTAGGGTTAGATTTTTTTCTACGAGAAAAGTACACAACTGTGATCTTGGGTATCCTATTTTATTTTTAGCCTTACATTTTTGCCGCCCGTTTTTTTTTTCAAAATTAAACTATTTACCTTAGACGGAGTTTAAAGAATGGCGTTATTGTTTCCTAGTTCTCCATGCGTCCAAACTGTTTTGATTTAACGACTATAATTACAATTGTATATTCTTAATTTTACACTAAGTAGTGTACTAGTTGGGGTTGAGAGATATTGTTGCTATTTTTTTTTTTTTTTTTTTTTTTTTTTAATTATAGAAACAACGATGAAAGAGTCGCAAGCCACCGTGACTTCCACCAGCAACCCTTCGTCCTATGATGGATACGGTAAGCCAATCATGATATCAAGTCCATAAATATAAAGTCGGGGGGTCGGGTAAGGTTCCCTGACCTGTTTAATTAGAATAGACCCAGCATAGTTTTTTTTTATGCATTAGGGCCTGCGGAACACAACTTTTCATGTTGGGTCGCTGTCCAAAAGGTCAATTTTTTGTTAATTGACAAATTTTACTTACAAGTAACAAATGTTGTTTTTTTTTGTTCGTAAAAAAATTTTCTTTTCTGATTTTTTGGTCGCATTTGAAGCAAAAAGTTGTGGATGAAGTATATTCGTAAAATTTATACTTTTTGGCAAAAACTCACAAAGTTTTGAAAAATATGTTCTTTACGGTTTTCAAAATCTTTTGGTGTTTTTTTTTTAAATCTAGCAATCTAATTTATAACGTAATACTTTTTTTTGTTTAAAATGAGTGAAAGAATCGGGTGAAAACTTTCGTTTGTCGAAAAAACCAATATTTAAAATTAACTGACAAAACTCGTCGAGTATCAAAAAATTGACCATTCGGACAGTGACCCACCATTAAAAATCGTGCTCTTAATACATTAAAAAAAAAAAAAAAAATCGGTGAGTCCATCCTATTCGAACAGATTACGGGACCCTATAAACATGTAGACCTCATACGATCGGAGAAAAAACTGCGGATGCAAGTAAACACCTCCTGTAAAAGCAGTTCCAGGCCAAACTCACAGCTCGACGGAAACGACGATAAACTATTCCAGCTCGTCAACGCCGAGACACCCGTCCTCGAGTCCAAGGCCCAGCGCAGCGCGAGCAAACATAAATTACCCCTTGCAGGACAATCTTGGCGCCTCGAGGTACCTCGCTGCAAATATTTTTAAGAACACCTTTCGAGAGAGAAAATTTTTTTTTTATTCCGTTTACAAAATAAGATAACCAGCAAAGGTCCAGACTCGACGTCCCAAACTATCGAGCCTCCCAGGATGTTCGGTCCGTTTAACGACGAGGAGCGAAAGGAAATTTTGACCAAGTTTTACGATCAGGTAAAGAGCAACTTGGAAAGCATTGTCCGGCCCAATGGAAGCAAAGAGTTACCTGCGAGGACGTGTGCCGACCTCTTTGCCGCTTTCCCCCGAAAAACCTACGGGTTAGAGAAATTTCTAATTCACGAAAATCTACTTTGAAAAAATGCTATAATCATCAAAATACAAATACCCATACAGGAGAGTATTGGATTGATCCGAACGACGGTGATCCTCGAGATGCGATACTAGTACGTTGTGACGCCGAAACGCGCTCGTCATGTATTTTGGCTAGTCCCTCGCGAACAGTGGAAATCAGTCACGAGGGCAGTGAATCCGAAATTTGGCTCAATGAAATCGACAGCGCGTCAAAGGTATAAATCGAAAATTTTACCGATCACCATTGACGGTTTGTACTTCGAATTTTTTTTTTTCAAATTTTTTTTCATACAGATAAATTACAATGCGGACAGCAATCAAATTGGTTTTCTGCAATTACTTTCTAAAGAAGCCGAACAAAGTATCACTTACAATTGTAAGAACAGCGTCGCTTATTTCGACATTGAGCGTTAGACTTACAGAATACTAATAAAATAACTGGGAAGATTCGATTTTGAGGGGAGAAAATAACGTTAAAATTCTTGTATATTCATTTGGTACTGTAAAATCATACACATCATCGATCAAATTTAAACGAAATTTTTTAAAATGGATATCAATTAATTTTTAGATCATGACATAGCTAGTAATAAAGTGATCTACAATAATTATTTTGAGCCACCTCTAATGAAAGCATTTCTATTGATCTGTATTTTCTGTTGGCAAAAGAATAGTAGTGAAACGACAGACTATACACCATTTGATTTGATTATTATCTTTGATCCAGTGATTAGAGCGGAGAAACGTTATTTTAACTGATATTATGGAAAAATCGTAAAATAGTTCCTAAATATTTACATTTTATAAAAATACGTTAGACATACATTTAATAGAACTATGATTCAAGTGCGAGAATTCTAACATTTTTTGGCAAGTGTTTTATGAGTAGTAGCATATCATATGTATTAAATTGTTAAACAACAAATAAAATGTGTAACGAAATGTGTGCCAAAGGGGACTTTTTAAAGACATGCCTACACAAATAACAAAATATTTTTCCAACATTTTTTACCCCTTAGCCTTCGTAAAAGTCGTAGGATTTTTCACAAATACATTCGTATACTTACATAAAAAAACCTCATCATTTAAATAATCAATGTTCAATCTAATAAACATATTTATGAAGTATTAGAAACGTAAAATAAGTAAGCAATTATATTTAACTATGTTTATTTTAATTTCAAAGTAAACCAATGGCCTTTACGCTCAATCTGTGACGCAAGAGATGTAGAAAATACTGCCTATATATTAACATTAAAGCGATTATTATCTATTGTACTCTGTGGTATAACAAGTAAAAAAAGTTACACGCAACTAAAAACAAGGTTTATTTTTTTTCTTAGAATGATTTGAAATAAAATAGAATACTTTTATAATTTATGAGGACTACATTTATTGAGCACATACAATAATATACATTCGTGACAAAAAAATTTACTTCAAACATTTTCTTCATTAATATATTACTATTGGTCTTTATAAATGTGTTATCGCACAAAGTTTAATACTCCACGATCTCATTAAGACCCGTGTTTAAGTTTGACGACAAAAGTCCGAATTTCCATTGGTTTCAGTAGTACCACGATAGAATTACTGGAGGCCTGCACTTTGTCCGAGTCCAAATTTCCAGTTTCAACGTTATCGTCCGTCCCCGACGTCCACTTCAATCGCTGCTCGTCTTTCAAAAACTGATTCGCACCAAGAGTCGTTTCTCGCACCCAATCCACGGAAAAACTGGCGAACAGCTCCTATCGGCAAAAACAATCCACAACTCAAGAATGTATCAATGGAACCAATTGTGATCAATAAGAAACATAATAGGTATTACTTTCAAATCGACTTGGGCAACTGTCGAGTACAAGGAAGTTTTGCCATTCTCAAATATGTGCTCAAGTCGCAGTAGAACTTCCCCATCCTTCCAAGGCTCGAGAGTCAGAATACGAATGTTTTTAGGCAGCAAAATCGTTAAACCGTCGCCCTGACGGATCGAGGAAAATTTTGAATTTATTTAGTTATTTTAAAACTCGAGTGATACCTGATACGATAAATTTGAAAATGGTAATTCGAATGGCAATGCTATCAAGTATTTATTAAATACAAATAACTTTCGACGTTACGACCCATACACTTATATATAGATAACGAGGCCCTCATCAGGTAAAAAACTTAATCGTCACACTAGTGACTAAGTGTAGTACGCAAGATGGTAAGGTAGCGAATACATTGTGACGAACGTCGAAAGTTATTTGTATTAATATATACTTGATAGCACTACCACCCGAGTTATTATTTTCAAATTTAAATTCTTCAAAAATACATGCCGAAGTACAGCAGGGAGTGACAAAATGTACAACCTTCATTTTGTAAAGTTGATTCCAGTCTTGAAAAGAACTTGTCGTGGGGGTGAAAAAGAGCCAAGATCCAAGGGACAGTTCAATCGCTTTCTCTTTTTCTTGCAAAATGAGCTCGTCCTTGTCCATCAAACTGCCGGTCAGCAAGTAATGTTTACCTCTGACCACAAGGCCCGTTCCGTACGCCATTTCGTTCAATATTTGATTGAGGCGGTTCATCTTGTCGTGATTGGTTAACCTTCTGTGAAGCTGAAACACATTTTGGCGAAATTCAACGCGTCAGTTTTACCATTTGGGGTGACTTTTTCGTTACCATCAACTAAATTTGTCCTCGAAACAAGCTCGAGCCACCCTGTGGCCTGTCGGTCAACACACTCACACGTAACAACTTCCTCTTGTCCTCGATGGCGATTTTCGTTGGGATCGGGTAATAGTTACCAGAAACTCGTTCCTCCAGCCAAACGTTTATGTGAGGGCGCTTGTTGAGCTTACGCTGAATCATCTCCCTACCATTGCTGTCCGTGTAAAATGTCCTTCTGTTCACCAAGTTCGTAAAGTAATTGCTGACCACTTTCTTGCCGCCTATCATCTTCGACAAGCTGTACAAAATAATTTTATAATACGTATAGAGGATGAACTGTTTTTTTTTTTTTTTACAAGTAACCATTAATATATGAAATTACTCGATGGGCACAGGTCCGATCAGCCAATGAAATTCCACTTGACTTTTTCCCTTGTAAATTCTAACTACTTGGCTCACCCATTCATTGACTACTTGATGAATTTCCTCGACCAAAGGTCCTGCCGGCATTTAATTTTTGAAAATGGTACAATCGAGACTTAATGGCATATTAGCAGTGTCCCATATGACATACCTTTGAAGATCTGCGTGGAGTTGGTAACATTTAAAATATGGGTGATGCTGCTCTTTGGTCTTAAAACATACAGCCCCGACGATCTGTTGGCGACCAATGCGTTGTTGCCCTCCGCAGCATCGTAATAATGAAACGATTGTCTGATTTTCAGGCCCCTTGTCCCGTGAGTCATATTTATCAAGATTCTACCTTTCGCGTTGGCACTTATGTTAAATAACTTAAATACAACGTTTATTGTTTATGGCATTGCAAAATGATATTGGAAAAAGTAATGGTCAACTTTTTACCTCGGAGCCTATAAATTGGGAGCCATTAGCCGGTTTTGGGTCGTTTGGCACGAAATTGGGATCGGACTTTTTTTGGTAAACGTAAAACGATTGGAAACCAAGCGAGAAAACATTTTCAGCTAGGAAAACCAACTCCATTGTTGCACTGCTGACTCGACCGGGGATCGCTTGCACTTTGTCTGGAATTGGCACCATTTGAGTAACCATATCGTTCCCTACAATTAAAAAAAAAAAATCCCATCAATCGATTAATAATTGGGTACATTTATGTATTTCAAAGGTGACTTGGACTATTTCCACTGGATTAATCAAAATAGCTGAAATTTTCTAACTATGTAAATGAGGTATGCCTCATTCATTTACGATAAAAAACACTGGGGTTAACCACTTTACTTTTAAGAAAATCACTATTGAAAACTCACCAATTTAACAGACAGTCTTACAGAATTTGTTACTAAAATGACGCTAACTCCAAAAGTAAATGACAAACCTCTGTAAATAAAAACTGTATTTGTACCTTTTTTTTTATTAGTGATCTCTTAGAACTGTGAAAATTATACGTAAACCACTTAGATTTTAAGAAAATTTAGAGAAAAGTGATTTATCGTCTTCTGCGCATGCGATGATTAAAGTGGTGAGTTTTTACTATTTATTTTATTGATATTTTATAACTTTTTAGGCCATTAAAACTCTTGAAATTGAACGCGTGATTCATACATTCAATAATCATGACAATGGACAAAGAACATTTTTCGTAATCAATAAAACCTCAAAGGGCCCCTCACTGGGTACGGCACCAAACGTTCAAGCCACCTTTATTATTGACGCACCAGTAAAGTCTTTGACCCCGTACACCAAATTCTGAACCGGCACTCTGATGAACTGCTGGACCATTTGACTGGTCGGATTGTACACAGTGACAACGAATTTTCGGTGATTGGAGGAATAATCACAGGCGCTAATGTTGAGAAGCAGACACGAGTGGAATTCCGGCGCATTTGAAATTTTTTTTTTCAATGCCCAATTGCTGAGAACAAAAGACATGTATATTTTTCAAACAGCTGATATTTTCAAAGTGCATGATTATTATTATTTTAGAGCTTCAGAGGCAACGTGCTCTTCTTTGGAAATACTGCGATGTAACAGTTTGGCATAGTCAAACGCAACATTTTGCATTGCAGTGCCCGTAATGGCGTCATGATGCTTTAACACCCCCATTGCCTCTCGGAAACGTTGCAGCTCTTCGGTATCGGGCAGATTCGCCAAGACAGATAATTGCTTCGCCACCTGGAATGACAAAAAAAAAGATAATCCAATTTTTTTTTGCAAGTTGAAATGGGAAATTCATTAAAGCCCCGACTTGCAAAAAGTTATTGCCGAGTCTTTCGAAGTACTTCAGTGCCGGTCTGGACGTATAAAAACCGGTCCAAAATGAATGTTGGTCGAAAGAGTAGGGGAACATATCGCCGATTTCAACAGGCCATCTCAAATCGTGCTTGTGCAGTGCCCGCAAGTA
>NW_028321919.1:0-50337 GCF_036245765.1 Copidosoma floridanum | reverse complement strand
ATATCATTCTAACTATGATTATAAAAAATTATTATGATTGTCATTAATATTATTATTATCATCACCATCTCCATTATCATTATCATTATCATCAGCATCATTTCCAGCATTATAATTATCTAGATCATCATCATGATCATAATTATCATCATGATTATCATGCTCATCATTATAATACATTATTATCATGATCATCAATATTATTATCATTATCATTATTATTATAATTATATTGATAATCAACGTCATCTTCATCATTATTATCATCATCACAATAATTATCACCATATTACTATTACCATTATAAATGTCATTATTATTATTATAATTATTATTATCGTGGTCACTATTATCATTATTATAATTATCATTATGATTTTAATTATCACTATAATTATCGTTATATTCTTTATTAATATGATCATTAATATTATTACTATCTTTATTATAATTATGCTAATTACCATTATATATATTATTATTTCTTACACCATTATAATTACTGTCATTCTAAACATTATTTTCGTTATTATTTTTATTAACATTATTATCACTATTACTATAAATATGATGATCATCAGCATAACTATTATCATTATTATCTATATTATTACTGTCATTATTATTATTATCATTTCTATTATTCATGTCCTAAGCTACATTGCTTTTATTAGTATTATCATTATTATCATTAAAACTTTTATCAAAACTATAATCATTATCATAAATATTATTATTATTGTTATTATTATCATTATTATTATTATAATTATTTTTATCATCATGATTACTATTATTATTATTATTATTATCATAATTATCATTATATTTATTATTACAAGTAATTTTATTATTATTATTATTTCCATTGTCATTATTTTTTTTATCGTTCTTATTATCATTATTGTAATAATTTTTACTTTCATCATTAATTTTATTTTTATGATCATTATTATTATCTTTATCATGATTATTATCACTATTATTATTATTATCATTAGCATTTTCATCATTATTATCATCATAAGCATCATCATCGTTATGATTTTTATAGTCATTATTATTATTATTATCATAATCACTATGATCATTAATGGTTTGTTAGTATATATCAGAGCCTTCCGGTGAATTTGGAAATTCGTAGTGATTAGTGATCCGTCTGGGTTAAAATGTAAGAAATAAAGAAATACAATTTCGAAATGCTTTATATAAAACTTGACAATCACAACATAAGTAAAAAAAAGAGAGTGCTTTCCTGTTATAGATCATTTCTTTCTTTACTACAAAAGTTAAAATGTCTCGATCGAGTTTATCGCCCTCCACCGTCTACTTTTGCTGCTTTGCCTATATAAGCGCTGGCCTGTTGTTGTCATTTATTGTCAGTTAATAGCACAATAGGTGACGAGTAAGGCAACTAAAATTACGAATTCTCGCGTACCTGCGGTAACATTTTACGTCAAAATACAGTGTAATTGGTGTTTGAGCCTTCCAGATCACTTATTCTGTGTTTTTAATTTTAATTTTGTAGCCCATTAAGGCTGATGCATACTGTCAGCGAAGTGTTGCGCATTAATAAATCAACGCAAAAAAATTTAAATACACTTTACTTGTATTTGTTTATGTTTTTACATTTCACTTCCAACGGATCACTGATCACTATTAATTACCATTATAATCCTTATTATCATTATCGTCTCTGTCATTATCATTATTAATATTATTATTATTATTATTTTTTTTTTTTTAATTATAGTGCTCTACGTCTGGCTCCTTTAATAGGAACACTTCTATGAGCACTTAGCACTTGGGAGAAGAGAGGGGAAAGGGATAGGGGTCCTTCCATTACTTAAAGAGAGATAGGGGGAAATTAGGCAGTTTTTGCTGCGAGAAGGTCGCCTAAACCCTCCTTGAGGAGCATTGCGTGCTGAAAAAGCACATGTAAAAGACACAGAGGTACTTGCCCGAACAGTCGCACTGGCCGGTAATCGAACCACGGTCTACTTCCGCGTGCCAATTTTCGACCTAGCATACTAAGCGACCGCGTGCTTTATTATTATTATCATAAGAAGCATTAACATTATTATTATCATTATAATTATTATCATCATTAACATAATTAATCAACATTATGATAATCAACATCATTATCATAAATATCATGATCATTATTGTCATTATCATTATTATTATCGACATCATTATAATTGTTTTTAATATCATTGTTGTAATTATTATCATTATTATTATCATCATCATTATCTTCATTATCATTGTTACTATTAATATTCTAAGCCTTAACTTTATTATAATTATCATTATTATTATCACTATCATAATTACCATCATCATCATTATCATCATTATGTCATTATCCTTACTATCATCATGATCATTATAATCATCAGCATCATCATCATCATCATTATCATTATCATCATCATTATTATCATCATTATCATTATCATCATTATTATGATTATCATTATCATGATCATCATAACCGTCATTATGTCATCATTCTTATTATCATCATGATCATTATAATCATTATCATCATCATTATTATCTTTATCATTATCATAATCTTCATTATTATCATCCTAATTCCTATCATTAGTAGCATAAGCCTAATAATCGTCATCATTATTATCATCCATATCCTTATTTTAATCATTATCATTATTATTGTTTTCATTACTATCATGATGATCATTATCATTATTAAAATCATAATTATTATCATCCTTATTATTTTTATAATCAGTTTATTATCATAATCATTACAATTATGCTTATTATTACTATTATCATTATCTCCATCATCATCATTATAATTATTATGTCATTATTTTTACTATTATCATGATTATTATAATCATTATCATCATTATTAATATTATCATTATCATCTTCACTATCAATATCATTATTATAATTATCATCATTACTGTCATTATGTCATTATTTTTACTATTATTGTGATCATTATAATTATTATCATCATTATTATTATCTTTATCATTATCATCATCATTATCATCATCATTATCATTATCATCATTATCATGATCATCATTATCACAATTATCATTACCTTCATTATGTCATTATTTTTATTATCATCATGATCATAATAATCATTATCATCATCATTATTATCTTCATCATTATCATTATCTTCATTATTATCATCCTAATTTCTATCATTATTAGCATAAGCCTAATAATCGTCATCATTATTATCATCCATATCTTAATTTTAAATATTATCATTATTATTGTTTTCATTACTATCATCATAATTATTATAATTATTATAATCATTAATATTATCATCCTTATTATTTTCATAATCAGTTTTATTATCATAATCATTTTAATTATTATTATTATTACTATCATTATTATCTTCATAATCATCATTATAATAATGATGTCATAATTTTTACTATTATTATAATCATTATAATCATTATCATCATCATTATTAACTTTATCATTATTATTATCTTTATCATTATCATTATGATTTCTATCATTATTAGCATTAACCTCATTATCGTCATTATTTTTATTATCTATGTCATCATTATTATCATTATCATTATTATTATTACTATCATAATCACCATCATCATTCTTATCATCATTATGTCACTATTCTTACTACGATCATAATTATTATAATTATTATCATTATTATCCTTATTATTGTCATTATTATTATTATCATCATTATCATTATCATTATCATCATTATTATTATAACTTACATTATTTATATTATTATTATGATTATTATATTTATTATTATTAGAATTTTAATTATTATCGTCATTGTTTTTATTATAACTATCATTACCAGCATAATTATTATCATTCTCATTATTATAATCATTATCAATATTATCATTATCGTTATTATTATCATTTTAATTACTATTTGCATTATTATTATCATTATTATTATCATGAAAAATAGTATTATTATTATTATTATAATTATTATTATCAATATAATTATAAAGTATTATTATTAATATAATATTATGAGTGTCATAATTATTATCATCAACAGAATTTTCATTATTATTATCATTGACATAATTATTATTATTACAATGCAAATTATTATTGAATTAACGTGATTATCAACATTATATTTATCGTTTATATCATTTACTTTATAACTTTTGTAATTATCATCATTTAAATATTTATTATCATTATTCATATTATTATTAGTGCCATTTTTATCATGATTATCATAGTTATTTTCATTATCATTGTTTTATTATCATAATTATCATAATTGTTTTAATTGTTTTTTTCATAATTTTCATATTTTATATCACTAACGACATTTTTATTATTATTATCACCGTCATTTAAAAAATTATTATCATTTCAACCATTATTATGACAACATTATTATTATTTATAAAGTCATTCTCGTTACCATCATTAAAACTATCATTATCATCATCTTTATTATCATTACTATTATTATTTTATGATCATTACGATTATGATAATCGTTTTTAATAATATCATTATTACAAACGTTTTTATCATCATCATCATCTTAATTATCATCACTGTCATTATTATTATATTCAACATAATTATCATGATTTTTTTTATCATCATTATTATGATTATTTTTATTATTATCATTATTTTCAGCGAAATTATTATTATTCAAAAAGAATGATTATCATCATCATCGTCATTATCATACTTATTAACATCATTATAATTTTATTTATAAATATTACTATTTTTACTATTATAATATTAAACTCATCATGATTATTATTATTATCAATATCATGATCATTATTATTATCATTATTACCATCATAATAATTTTCATCATCATGATCGTCAGCTTTAGTATAATCATCAGAATGTATATTATAACAACGATTTCTATGGTAAAAGTATTATCATCAACATAATTATTATTATGTGAATTAACATTGTTATTAATATTATCACAATTATTATCATTATCATGCTTAACATTATTATTATTATTATTTTTATTATTTTAACTATTATTAAAACATTATTTTTGTAATTATGACCAAAATCATTATGAATATCATAATAACAAACATTATTATTAGCATCATTATAATTATCATTAATATTAGTATGATCATCATTATCATAATTAGAATTATCAGTATTTTTATCTTCAGCGTCAATAACATTATCGATATTAGCATTATTGTTATAGCAGAATGCAATATTCTGAAAATTATCATCATCAATATTAGTATTATAGTTATCTCTATTATTATGATTAACATATTTTTTATTTTTATTATTTTAATAACTATTATTATAATATTATTATTATGATTATTGAGATCATTATTATTATAAGCATCATTATTTTCATTATCATATTTATCATCATTATCATACGTATTATTATCATAATTATCCTTATTATTATCATGATAATTATTATTATTGTTATTATTATTATCATTGTTCCTATTTTTGCTATAATTATTATAATTATTATCCTTGTCATTATTATAATCGTCAGTATCTTCATGAATATTATCATTTTTAGCAATAACATTATTATCATCATCGTTAGCTTTCACATTATTACTATCATCATTGTTATCATCATCATCATCATTATCATTATCATTATCATTATTATAATCGTCATTAGCATTATTATCATTATAACTATTATTGTCATTATTGTCATTATCATTATAATCATCATTATATTTATTATTATTATCATCATTATCATTATCATCATTATATTCGTTATTATTCTTATAATCACCGTTATCATTATCATGATGGTCATCATTTTTATTATCATCATAATTATGCCATTATTTTTACTTTTGACATGATCATTATGATTATTATCATTATTATTATCATTAATATTATCAACATTATTATAATTATCATCATTATCATTATCATTATGATTATAACTATCATTATTATAAGCTCTAACTTTATCATTATTATTATCAATATGATTATAATCATTATTACCATCATAAATATAATGTTTGTCGATATTATTATTATTGAAATAATTCTCATCATTCAAATTAACAATATTATTATTATTATCATATTTATTATATATGTTATTATTATAATCATGATCATTATTATCATCATTATCAACATCATTGTCATTATTCATATGAGTATAATGATCATTATAATTACTATCATCATCATTATTATTACTTTTATTCTTATAATATTAACTGTTTTAATTGTTATTATTATTTTCATCATTATCATTATCATCATAATTATAATTATCATTATCAGCATCACTATTATTATCATTATTATTGTCATAACTTCAATTATTATCATCATTTATATTATTATTATTATTTTTAATATTTTTATTATAATTATTTAAATCATTATTATTATAATTAAAAGCATGAACATAATTTTTATTATTATTATTATTATTATTATTATTATTGATATTATTATTATCATTCTTTTTTTTTAATTATAATTATTATCATCATTATAATCATAATTAATGTCATTATTATCATCATTGTTATGTTTATCATCAATTATATTATAACTATCCTCATCATCATTATCATTATGATTATCATTATTATGACTTCATTCTTATTATCGTCATGATTATTTTAATTATGATTATTCTTATCATCATTATTATTTCTATCACAATCATAATTATCATATTTTACATAATTATTATTATTAACATTATCATCATCATTATTATTAACATTATTGTAATTTTTTATATTATTTATTACAATTATTATAATTATTATCATTATTTTCATTAGTATCGTCATCATTTAAATACTTACTCTTATTTTTATTATTATCATTATCAATATTAATATTATCATAATTATTATTATTATTATTATTATTATTATGATTGTCGTTATTATAAGTATGATCGTAATCATTGTAATCATTTTTATAATCATTATCTCTATCATTATTATTAAAATTATAATAATTATTATTATTAAAAGCATCAACATTATTATTATTATTATCATCGTTATTCTTATCATTTTAACTATTCATATTATTTTTGTCGTTCTTATTATTATTATAATTATTATTATTATTATGATTATCATTATTATTATTATTATCTTAATCCTACTCGGTATTTTTATTATAATCATTATAATCATCAGTATTATTGTTTTTATTATGATTGTAATCATTATTATTATCATTATTATTATTTTATTGTTAGTATTTATTATATTATAATAATAATCATAATTATTATTATCATCTACATATTATTATTATTCCCATTATTATTTTTAGCATCATCATTATTATTATCATTTTTATAATCATCATGACTATCAACATCCTTATAAATATTATTTTTATTATCATAATTATTATTAACATTATCATTAACATCAATATTATCATTATTGTTATTATTAGTATCATGATTATTTTTATCATCATGATTATTGTGATTATTTTCAGAATCATTATTATCATTATCAGTTTCGTTATTTCCATTACTATTATATTTATTATCATCATTATCATTATCATTATCATTATCTTTATTATTATTATCACTTTTATTATTATAAGCATTAACCTTATTATCATTATCATTTTTATCATCATTATTATCATTCACTTTATCATCAATCTTATCATCATGTCATTATTGTCACTATCATCATGATCATTATAATTATTATTATTATTATTATTATCATTATTATTATCATCATCATCATTATTATGATGTCATCATTCTCACTATTATAATGATTTTCACAATCATTATTATCATAATTATTATCATTATCATTATTATCATAATTTTATTATTATTAGCATTAACCTTATCATTGTTATCATTATAACTATCCTTATTATCATTATCATTATTATCATTATTTTTTTTATTATTTATATGATCATAATAATTATTATAAATTTTATCATCATTTTAATTATTATTATATTCATCATCATTATCATCATTATTAATATTATCATTATTATCGTCATTATAATTATAATTATTATTATTAGAACCACCATTATTATCATTATTATCATCATTTTTTTAATTATTATTATGATCATTATGATTATCATTTTTATCATTTTTATTATGAGCATAAGTATTATCATTAAAAGTATTATTACTATTATCAATATCATCATTATCATTATTTTAATTATTATTATTATGATTATCTTTATTATTACCATTATTATTGATATTATAAATATTATCATCATTATTATCATCATTATTATCATCATTATTATAATTATCATTATCATTATAATAATTTTCATTTCTTAATTATTATGATTAACATCATTATAGGCATTATTAATATAATTATTTTCATCATCATGACTATCATTATAACTTAATTTATGAAAGTACTCTTGTGATTATCAACTTTATAATTATTATTGTTATTATCATTATTATCTTTTTTATTATTGGCGTTATCATCATAATCATTAGTATTATTATCAATATCATTATTATTATTAATATTGTTATCATTAACTATATTATCATGATCATTATTATTATTATTATTATTATCACAACGCTTGTTATAACAGTATCATTATAATTATTAACATTTATACCATCATTTATATTATCTATATGATCATCAGCGTCATCATTATTATTATAAAAATCATTATTATAATTATTATTGTTATTAGCATCATTATTATCATTATCATCATAATAATTCTTATTATCATCGTTTTTATTATTATTATTATTTTAGCATTATTTTGATTGATAGAATTAACATTGTCATTTTTATAAACATTATCATTATTATTATAATAATTTACATTTGTTTTATTATAACTGATATTATTTTATTTTCATAACATTTATAATAATCGTTATCAATAATTTCATGATCACAATCGTTTTTATCATTATTATCACCTTCATTATCATTACTGCCGTTATTATTATTATAAACATAACTATCATGACTTGTTTTCTTAATATTAATATAATTATTTTTACTTTCATCATTATTTTTAGCAAAATCATGAATATTTTAAAAAATATTATTATTATTATCATTGTCACTATCATACTTATTAACATCATTATTTTTTTTAATTATTAAAATAACTATTTCTATTATTATAATAACAAACTAATTTTCATCATCATCATTACTAATATCATAATAATTAGTATGATTATTATTACTATTGTGAGTATTATTTTTGTTATGATTGTCAGCTTTATGATTATTATTAGAATTTTCATTTTTTAACAACGATTACTATGGTATAATTGAAGTGATCGATATTATCATTATTATGAGAATTAATATTGTTACCAATATTATCATTATCATTATCTTTATCATGATCATTATTATTATTATCATCATTATTATTTTTACTACTATAATTACATTATTTTTGTGATTATGATAATAATGACTATTGATATCATTATAACAATCATCATTATAAATAGCATAATTATTAATAGCATCATTGTTATTATAATACGTAATATTTTTAAAATTATTATCATCAATATTAGTATTATAGTTATCCCTATTATTATGATCATAATATTTTTTATTTTTATTATTTTAATAACTATTATTAAAATATTATTACTATGATTATTAAGATCATTATTACTATAAGCGTCATTTTTATCATTATCATATTTATTATCATTATCATACTTATTATTATCATAATTATCTTTATTATTATCATGATAATTATTATTATCGTTATTATTATTATCATTGTTTTTATAAGTATTATAATTATCATCATCAACATCATAATTTACATCATCTTTAACAGCATTATCAATATTTTATTCGTATTATTATTATATAAATTATCATTATAAGTATTACTTTTTTTAATTTTATTATGATTATGATAATTATTATCATTGTCATTATATCATGATCATTAGTATTATTATTATCATTATTATAATTGTTATAATCTTAATTATTATACTTATTATTATTTGTAACATTATTATCATCATTATTATCGTCAGCGTCACAATTTTTTTTGTTATTATGATATTTTTCATGATAATCATTTTTGTAATTATCAACCTTATTATTATCATCATTATTTTGATAATTATAGTAATTATTATTATTATGGTTATTATTAGTATCATAATTATCATCCGAATTATTATTATTTTTATACTTTTTTTTAGTATCACCATCATTTTTATCAGCGTCATTCTTATCTTTATTATCATCGTTAAGATCATTATAAGCACTATCTTTATCATCATAATTATAATCAACGTTGTTATAATTATTAATTCGATTATTACAGTAATATTATAATAACGAACATTATTATTATTACTTTTATTCTTATTATTATTGTTTTCATTATTATTATTATTATTATTATTATTATTATCATTATTATTATTATTATTATTATTATTATTATTACTATCATTATTACCAGCGTCAACTTAAGAATTAATATTATAATCATTCTCATTATTATAACTAAATTGATCATGACCATCAATTTTATTATTATCATCATTATCATCATTATCGTCATTTTTTTTTTTATTATAATTATTATTATTACGATTTTCATTACTTTCATTCTTAGTATTATGATATTATTCTTATTATGATTACCATTATGATTATTACTATATTTATCATCATAAGAATCATTATTTTTATCATTATTCTCATTAACATCATTCTTTTGACCATCATTTATATATTAAACTTATTATTGTTAGATAATAATCATCATTATTATCAGTATTATTATTATTATAAATATTATCATCATTCTTATCATCATAATAATTGTCGTTATTATTATCATCAACGTTATTATCATGATTATTATAATTATCATTATTATGATTATTATTTTTATTATAATTATCAACAGCATCATTATTATTACTATTATCAGGACATTGTTATCATAGGTATGATTATTATCATTAATAATATCATCACCACAATTATCATTATTATAATCATCATTATTATTATTATTTTTATGATTATTATTATTATTATCAGCGTTTTTACTATTGTTATCGACATATTCATTATTATCATAATTGTTATCATTATTATATTTATTTCTATCTTTACTATATTAATTATCTTCATTATTATTATCATCATAATTATTATTAGCACCATTCTTATTATCGTCATTATAAACATGATCATTCTCATCATCATTTTCATCAACATTATTAAAACTATCATTAAAACATTATTGCTATGATAGTTAATATTATTATTATAATTATAATCATTATTATTATTATGACTATTATTATTATTATTGTCATAATTGTCAGTATCATCATTATTATTATTAGCATGATTATTATTGTCATTTTTACTATTACTATAATCATTGTTATCATCATCATTATCACCGTCGTTATTATTAGTATTAACATAATTATCACTATCAACATCAGTAACATCATCATTATATTCTTTTCATAATTGTTTTTATAATTATCATCATTATTATTATCATTATTATCATAACTATGATTTTAAAAGTATCATTATAATTAGTAACTTAGTCATATCATTATATTTTTCAATATTATCATCAGCGTTATGATTTTTTTTAATAATTTCATTTTCATCATTATTATCAACATTATTCTCATCTTCATTATTATAATTATTTTTTTTTATCATTATCCTTAGCATCATTATCATTTCTATCATTATAATTATCATTATCATTATCATAATAATCTTCATTGTTATTATCAGCAGCAAAATTATTATTGTCAGTACTATCATAATTATTATCATCGTTATCATTATCGTCTGCATTATCATTATTGTTATTATTATTAGTATCTTAATTTTTATTATTACGATTATAACTATTATATCAACGTTATAATCATGATTTTTATCATAAAGCTTATCATTATGAACATCAATAATATCATTATAATCATCATTATTACAATTATTATAAAAATATGATTATGATGACTATCATCACCTTTTTTATGATATCATTATTATTATTATTATAATTATTATTATGATTTTTATTATCATTATTTTTAATATCAGTCCTATTATTGTCTATTCTATTGTCATTATCTTTATCATTATTATCCTTACTTCTATTTCTATAACATTATTATAAACAACATTATTTTTGATTTTACAATAATCATTGATATTTTTATAATTTTTATCGTCAGTATCATTATTATTATCCTTATTAATAATTTTATTAACATTATAATTACGACTATGATTGAAGAGTTAGTATAACAATTGTCATTGCAAACATAAGTATTGTCATTATTATTACTAATATCGTCATTATCATTATTATTATAATCATTATTATATAATTATCACTATTATTAACGCATTATTATGATGATTTTAATCATTATCATTAAAAATATATCTCTATCTATTATGAATATCATTATCGTTATTATTAATATGATTATTATCATTTAAATCATTACTATTATTTTTAGAATATTAATTATCATCATCTATATTATAATTATTACTATCATCCTTATTAGCAGCATCATCAACATATATATTATTATCATAATTACTATTATTATTATTATGATTATTATTATAATAATTAACATCATTTCTATCATTATCATTATTATAATTATCATCATAGATATAATTATCATCGTAATTGTCATTATTACCATCAGCGTTATTATTGTTATTATTATTAACATTATTATTATTATTATTATAATTATTATAATGTTATTAACGTACTTTTTTAATTATTAACATAATAATTCTTATTCTAATAATATACACTTGACTAGCCTATATCACCAGCCTTGTCATTATTATTTAAATTAATGAAATTGTTATTATTATCATTAAAATAATTACCAACATCATTAGTATTATAAGTATTGATTAACATTATTTTTATAACTATTATTAAACTTTATTATTATCATTATTATGATTTTTATTATTATTATTATTATTATTATTATTATTAAAATTATGAACAAAATTATTATCATAAATAGCATTTTAACACTTTTATTATAATCATCAATATCTTTATTGTTATCATGACAGTAACTATTTTTATCACCTTAATATTAACTTGGACACCAGTTTTATTACAATTATTAACATCATTATAATTATTACTATTAGTATTTTTATTATTAGCGTCATTATCATAATTAAAATTCTCATCATTATCAATATTATCATTATTATCATTATTGTTATGATTATTATTAACGTCTTTTTTATCATCATTATCTTTATCACCGTCATTATCATTATTATTGCAATAACGACTATTATTATTACAGTACCATGGTTTATATTAACATCATTATTGTCATTACTTTGTTTAGTATTATTATAACCAGCGTCGTTAACATTATTAACATCATCATTATTATTATTATAATTATAAATGTCATGATTATTATTGTTATTATTTCCATAAGCGTCATTAGCATTATTATTAGCAATATTCTCATAATCATTATTATAATTATTATGACTATCGTTGTTTTTATTATTATTATCCTTATTATCATTATTTTTACTATAATTAATGTATCTTTACTATTATAAGCATTATAATTATTATACTTATAATGAGTATTATCATTTGCGTCATCATTTTTTTTACTATTATTATCAGTATCATGGTTATCGAGAGTATTATTATTATCATCTGTATTATAACCATCACTATAGTTTTAATTATCATCATCATTATTATCATCATTATCATCATTATCAATTTTATTATCATTTTTATTATTATTATTTTTATCATTAACAGTAACATTCTAATTATTGAAATTTTTATTGATATTATCGTCGTAATAATCATTTTAAACTTTTTTTTTAGTATTATCGTAATTATCATTTTTATTATTGGTAATGTTATTTTTGTTATCATAGTTATTCAACTAATTATCATCAACATCTTTATTATTTCAATTATCATTATTACTATTCTCTTAATTATAATTACATATTTATTATAAATATATATTATATCATTATTACGATAGTTATAACCATCATTATTATTATCGTTATTAATATTATCATTATGATTGTCGGCATTATTATTATAATTAATGTTATTATTATTACTTCTATTATTATTTTGGCTATTATCCTTCTGATTATTATTTTATAATCATAACCATTATTGTTATTATAATGACTATCTTTATCAAAGTTATTGTGATTATTATTATTATAATCATCAGTATCATTAGTTCCATCATTATTACAGTATCATTATGGTCGTCAACATAATTAGTTTTCTTACAATTATTAAAACATTAAAACTATGATAATGACGATTATTATTATAAATATTATCATCACATTTCTAATGACTATCATTATATGTATCATTAGAATCATTTTTATTATTTTTAACATTGTTATTATTATAATGAACATCATGACTACAATTTTCAAAGTATCATAATCATAAGTAATATCATCATATCATTATTTCTATTATAATTATCACTAGCGTTATTATTTTTATTATCATCATTATCATTATCATCATTATTATCAATATCATTATCAACATTATTATCATCGATATTTCTATTATTATTGTTATCCTCAGCATTATAAACATTACTAACATTATAATTATGATTATTATTATCTTTTTTATTATCATTATCATATTAAAAATAATTATCATCATTATTATTATCATCATTATTATCAACGTTAACATCATTGTTAGCATTATCATTATCATTATCATCATCGTTATTTCAATTATCATTATTATTATTATAACTATTATATAAACATTATAATTATTATTTTTATTGTCATTTACATCATTATCAACATTATTATTATCATTTAAAATATCATCATTCCTAACATTTTAACAATATTATTATGAATTTTATTATTATCATAATAATTAATATGATTATTGTTATTATCATCATCATCGTTATTATTTTTATTAGTACAATTATTATTATTATTATTGTAATTATTATTATCTTTATAATTATTATTAGTATTATCAATATTATTATTTTTATCAGTATTATTTTTATCATTATCATTATCATTATCAAACTTTTTCAATTATTATTATCATTTTCATAATTCTTATTGTAATCGTCAACATGATTATCATGAAAATCATCATTATAATTGTCATTGTAATTATTTTTATTATCAGGATTATTATTTTAACCATTACTACAATATTCTTATAGTTATAAACATTATAATTATTATTATCAGTATTAATATTAGCGTCATCATTATTATGACTATAATTATTATTTTTATTACTATTATTTTTATCGTTAGCATCATCATTATCGTTATTATTATTGTCATTATAAATGTTACTTTTATTATCATTATCAATAAGATGAACAGTATATTATTTATTTTTATTTTTATTATTATCATAATTATCATCATAATTATCATCATTGTTATTATCATCATTATTATCTTTAATTTTTTTATCACAGTTTTATCGTGTTTATTATCATCACGATCGTAATTATTATTATTATCATTAATATCATCATTATTATTATTATTATCATAATTAACATTATTTTTATTATTAACATAATAATAAACGTAATTATTCTTATCATCATTATTATTATTATAAATTTTATTGGCGTCATTAGCATGAGGATTACAAGCATCATTATCATTATTTTTATCATCAGTCTTATCATTTGCGATATCATTTTTATAACAATCATTATTAATATCATTGTCATCATCATTGATATTATCATTATTACCATTCTTATCTTCCTAACTATTATTATTATCATTAATACAATCATATTATTATTATGATCATTACAATTAGTATTAGCGTAATTTTTATTATCACTGTCATTATCATAATAATAATCATTATCATCATTATTATCATCATCATCATGATCATTAACATCAACATAATTATATTTATGAGCATTAAACCTAATGAGCAAAAAAACAGTACCTTAACAATATTAAACGTAACGATTATAATAATAAACAATATTTATATCATCGCCTCATAATTATAATTATCGTTATTATTATTATATTTATTATCAGCGCCTTTTTCATTATTATCATTATTATTATGATCATTATCATAAACATTATTATCATTCTTATTATAATTACTATTATGAAAGCATTAGAACTATGATAATGACTATTATTTTATTATTATTATTGTCACATTTTTCATAATTTTTATCATTAGTATCATTACTATCATTTTTATTATTATTGTTTATTTACATTGTTATCATTATATTTAACATCATGACTATAATTAATAAACTATCATAATGATAAGTAACATTATTATATTATTATTTCTATTTTAAGTATCATCAGCGTTATCATTTTTATTATTATTATTATTATTATTATTATCATTATCAACATTATTATAATCATTATTATCATCATTATTTCTATCATTATTGTTATACTCAGCATTATTAACATTACTATCATTAAAATTATCATTATCATTATCTATTTTATTATCATTATCATCATCATAATAATCATTATCATCATTATTATCATAATTATCATCACCGTTAACATCATCGTTAGCATTATCATTATTATTATTATCATTATAACTATCACATTAAAATTATAATTATGATTTATTAAAGTTATCATTATTGCTAACATTATATTAATATTATTATGAATTCTATCTTTATTATTATTATTTATATGATTATTGTTATTATTATTATCATTATTATAATTTTTATTATCATGATTTTTGAAATTATTATTATTATCATCTTTACTATTTCTATTTTTATCAGTAATATATTAATTTTTATCATTATGACATTATTATCTTGATCGTTATTATCAATATTATGATTATATTTATTGTCATCATGATAATTATCATCATTGTTTTTATTATTATTATTATCAGTGTCATTATTGACATTTTCATTAGCATTTTCATTATCATCATTATCATCATTATTTTCATTAGTATAATTATTATAATTATTATTGTTATTATTATCATTATTATAATTATTATTACTATTATTATTATTATTATTTTTATCAGTATTATTATTGTTAACATTATTATTATCATCGTCTTTTTATTAATATTGTTATTATTATCTTTTCCATCATCATCATTATCATCATTCTTAATATTATCATCAACATTATCATTATGACTATAATTATAACGTTATCATAATAATTGTCATTACCATCATCAGTATTGTCATTATTATCATTATTATCGTCAATATAATCATGATTATCATTATCGTTAGTAACTTTATTATCTTCATAATCATTATTTTAATGGATATATTTATCACAATATCTTTCTTATCATTATAATCATTTTTATTATCATGATCATCATAATCATTATCATTATTATCATCATAATTAGGATCAGTATTATCAATATCATAATCATTGTCAATATTATTATTATTATTATTGTTATTTTTTTATTCTCCGAGGTTGTCTAAAATGTTTTTACGCACGATACAAGGGTATAGGAATCCTTACCTGTGCCAGAATCGTTATGACCATATTCCCTGAACTGGCACTGCTCTTGCATTTACACTTTAAGCTGGGGCCTCGGAGTATCAGCCCCTGTTTCTGGTTTCTTAAGAATTTTGTTGCCATTTTGTCTTGTAGCTTTCTTGTCCTCTAAGATATTTTCTAATTATCACTGGGCATTCGAGATACTTTTCTTTGTTTTCTAGAAGGGATGAAGCAAAATAGAAGGCAGATTTTCTTCAGCGCGTGCCCAAACCTGGCTACCCCTAATAAAGGCGCAAGAAGCGCACCTACCGCAGAGCTGAAGGGGTAGAGATTTGGGCCTCTGAGATACAGCCGTTCATTGGTAGGACGGTGATATAGCGAAGTGGTCTTAGGAGCTTGCCGGCATTTAAGCACCCACGCAAACCCTAATACCGCACATGGCCCACCACGCTGCGACATTCCTGAAGCCCTAAAAAAAAAAAAAAAAAAAAAAACGGAAAAGCAAAGCAACCAAAAGCATGGGCAACCAGGCTGCAGCCACTCACCGGTAGAAAGGTAATAATAGCGAAGCGGTTTAAGGATTCCTACACGTGCTTAGGCACCCTCTCAGGCCCCCATCCCACACACCAACCACCGCGTGGGCACGCCCTAGCGGCCCCACCCCTTAAGCCCGCAACCAACCCTTCCTGAACCTTTCAGGCACCGCAGAAAAAAACACAACCCCACGCCCCCCCTGATGGCACCGGATCCACGCTTGCACCACCTTTGCTGAGTCGTCCAAAAAACCTTTTTTTTTGACCCGTAGAACTGTTTGTATGTATTGGGCTACTGCCCTCCACATTTTTTCGTTAAGCAGCATTTTAATTATCCATGACGTTGTCGAGTTTGAAAGTTTTGATCTTTTGCTGCAGCGCGCTTCGTTTGGCTTGCCACTTAATGCGGTCAAAGAATGAATGCTCTGCGTCATCTTTGTCGTATCTGCAGTACTTGCAAGCAGCCGTCTGTGTTTTCCACATCTTTTTGAAGTACGAGCGAAAATATTCGTGATGTAAGAGGAATTGGGTAAGGTAGTGATCTACTTTCCCATGTTTTTACTCTGTCCATTCCTTGACATCTTTTACCAGGCGTGCCGTCCATCTACCTCTAGCTTTCTCTTGCCATCTATGTTGCCAGCGTTTTTAGGTTACTTCACGGGCGTTTTTCTTGGCCTCGATTCTTTCTAGGTCCTGCTCTGTAAGGTGCTTTAATCGTCTCTCCCTCGCAAGAAGGTTAATGGAAATGACGCCCGCTATCACCATTATCGCAGACTCTGAGAATGTGCAATAGGTGCAGGCTATCCTCAGGGCTCTCATTCTTTGAACTTGGCTGACTCTCACTGCCTTTTTTTCGACGTTCATCTCATCTTACCATATCTCAGCCCCATACAAAATAATAGACTGGGCCGTAGATATAAGGAGCCTGCATTTTGCAGGCTTTAGACCTCTATCGTTTGGCATAATTCAGCTTAATGCCGCTACTCTTTCCGCCGCCCTGTCCACTGCTTGCCTAAGGTGGCTCCAAAACGTCAGCTTTCTATCCAGCGTCAACCCTAGGTATTTTACGGCTTCCTTTGTCATTACTTCTTCTTCTTATACCTTGAGGGGGATGATGGTATCTATCTCTTTTCTCGTCAATAGAACGATTTTCGTCTTCCCTGCTGCAACTTCGAGCCACTTTCCGCATAACATGGTTAAGTCGTATCTAGACAGGTTTCATCGTGCATTCGACGATTACTACAGTAGCATCGTCCTTGTATCCTACTAAGAACATCCCCTCTGGCATTTTTTGTCAGAGTCGTCCATCATACGACACATCCCAGAGATCGGGTCCAAGTATCAAACCCTGGAATGCCCCTGCAGTTATTATTTTCTTTGTTTCGCCTTCTGTTGTCGCATAGGTTAAGAAGCGGACCTTGAGATAATCTCCTAATACTCTCAAGAGATAGTCTGGTATTCTAAATGTGTATTTCAGAGCTTAAAGCATGTTATTCTATCTTTCTGAGTTGAAAGCGTTCTTCACATCCAAAGTCACTAGAAGAACGAGGGGTCTGGCTCCAAGGCATACGTCTCGAGTGTTTTGAACTGCTTTTACCAGTTTTACTACTGCTTCTATGGTAGAACTTTCTTTTCTGAATCTGAACTGCCTGTCAAATAAGTCTCCCACGTTTTGTATGGCCTGTAAAAGATGGGCGTTGAGCAATTTTTTGTATAACTTTCCAGGCGTATCCAGCATGCATAAGTGCCTGAAAAATAATGTAAAGTTAGGCTTCTTCTTGCCTTTATCTATCAGTACCAGCCATGCGCTTTTCTAGGGGGTAGGAAGAAACCTCTTTCGCAAACATACCCTGTATATGTTTATGAGCAGCTGTAGGTATTTTGCCACAACTGTCTTAAGACTTCTGTCAGTATATTGTCTGGTCCAGGAGCTTTTCCGTGTTCAAACGATGTGGCTGCTAGCTTCAGTTCCTTCTGGGTAGATAAAGGTACCTCTTCTATGAGATCCAAGTCTGCTTGATCCTTAGGTTCTGGATGGGTTGGAAATAGCGTATCTATAAGATGCCTCACGGTATCTGCGTCTTCGGTTGCAATTGTTGCAAGTCTTCCCAGTTTTCCTATCACTATCTGGTAAGCTCTGCCCCAGAGGTCGTTATTTACTTCCCAGCACAGAATCTGCCAGCACTGCTTTTTGCTGTTCTTGATAGCAGCTCACACCGCCTCTCTTGCAAGCTGGTACTCGAAGTACCTTTGTTCGGCCTTTGGTCTGTTTCTGACCCTTTGATGGAGGCGTCTATATTTAAGACATTGGCGCCTCAATTCTGCAATTTTCTTGTTCTACCAGTAAGTTAAATGTTTGCCATTCCATCTCTTTTTCCTGGGCATGTCGGCCTCGCATTCGGTTTTTAGGAATTGCATGGTTGCCTTGGTGAGTTTCTGTACTCCTTTTGCTATGTTCAGGTTTTGTTCGTCGTTTTGGATGGCAGCGATGACACTCTCAACTTTTTTAGCTAGTCGTTTTGTGTCCAGCTTCTTAACATTCCATCCTGTTTTGCATGCCATGTCTCTTTTGTTTATTGTATCGGTGATTTGGAAGACGATATATTGGTGATTGCTGCCATTTTCGTCCTTGATTACCAGCCATTCCCTTACTTTTGGAGTAAGGCTTTTGGACGCCAGTGTATTGTCTGGTATTGATTCGCCAAATCCTGGCCTTTGAAAAGCTGTGATCCTTCCTTCGTTAACAACGACCAGTAGTAGCCTTGCCGCCATATCTAGGACTGCCCGGCCTTTGGAGTTTGTTGCAGGCATTTCCCATTCTACTGCTCTTGCACCGAAGTCTTCAGCTACCATTAGGTCGCCTTCTATGCCATCTCTGATGGTATCTTTGAGGTAATTTATTTTTCTTCTGTATTACTCGATACTAGTGTTTAGTAAAAAGTAACAGCTGACATACGTGATGCCTCCACTTTTTAACCAGACAAAATGTCTTCCCAATATGTTTGCATCTTGGCAGATTTTGTCTGGTCTAGGAACTAAGATGGACGACATATTTGTTGCGTTGCTAAACCACTCAGGTGGCTTAAAGTTTCTGTATTGCTTGCTCATGAGCACTTCGTCTACTTTTCTTTTGCATCATATTTGTGGCAGGAGGGCATCTGCGTCAATTGCCCCGTTCACGTTTCCTTGAAGCACTCTGGGCATTATGTCAGGTTTTTTTTCTTCTGTCCAGGACCTGTCTAAATGCCCTGCACGATCCAGATCCAGCCACATGACTATTGCTTTCTCCTTTATGCGCGGATTTACTGCATAGGACACATCGTGGTTCGGCCTTGCAGTCCTTAGCTCTGTGATTGTTTTTACCGCATCTCCAGCAGAGGCCTGATTGGTCTGGGCCTCTACAGTCGTATCTTGTGTGCCCAAATCCCAGGCACCTAAAGCATCGCTGGACGATAATTTTGCGCCTTAGTCAGCACCGTATCCAACCCACTGCTACCATCCCTTTCCTCAAAAGGGAAAAAGCGCCAGCCTCTTCCATTTCGGCCAGTGCCATTCTTTGCTGCCATTGGTTTGGTGGTAGCATAGCCACTTTAATTTCGCCTTGGTCTTCTCCAGTATAAGCAGCCTCTTAAATGGCTGCTAAAACTTCCTCTTTATCGGCGACTGCCACTAAGTCTTGTACCTTCAAGGTAACTCTAGGTTTCCTTGATTGTACCTTTCTTGTGGTACCCATAGCCAGTGAGATGGCCTGCGTCAGCTTCTCCTTGTCTTTGCTGCTTTTAGTGAGCTTCATCATAATACAATAAGCGTTTGTGCTGCGTGTTCTAATAACTTCCGCACCACAGTCTCTCGGGTTGACCACTTTACAGAATGGTCCTAATACTTCTGCGTATGACTTTATGACTTGCCTTCTGCTGGTTTTACGAGAATAGCCTCGTTTCTTTCCTTTGCCTTTTCCACTTCTTTATTTCCTTTTCTGGCTCACCTTTGTTTAGAGTCAGTGTACTTTATACCAGCTTCTTTCTACCAGCCGCTTGCTCTTTGCGATTCGGAAGGGCCTGCTTCTTTTTATTAACAACTTGTCTCCACAGTTCGTCATCGTCGTTGTTGTTCTTGCTTTTTTTCGATACGCTCCAAACTTCGGTATGGCCATCGTCTCTACTTCTCTTTTTTAGAGGCTGTCTTATTACACGAGCTGGCAGAGATGTCCTCAGCACTAACATCTCCCCTACAGTCTTCTGGCGGTGGCCTTTAAGGTCCCTCGTGATTCCACAGACTTCTTCCAGGTAAAATCTGGCTTCCTTAACTGTGCTGCTGACGTTTGGCTGCCTGTCAATTGCTTTTTTAACACTTTGTAGGGCGTCTGTCATCCTACCTAGTACTTTTTCCTTCTTCTTTTCTGTATCGTTCGAGGTTTTTTTATAGGTAAGCGACTACTGATAATTCAGCCAGTGTCAGCTGATATTCATTCTGGCTATTCGGGTATATGTCCCGTAGTTTGTTGGTCTAATCGTTCAACCAACCGACAGCTGACATTTGCTATTGGATGTTATAAAGCATAGCACTTTTGTGCTGGACGCTTTTCTGGCCTCCCACAAAATCCGTGAGACCAACACCAGTCACCTGGCCTTTTACCGTGTTGGAACTGGCGGCGAATTTCCTCTCACAGGTTACCGCCTGAAGTACGTTGTTTTTATTAGCGGCACCCATGATTAGTTTAATTTAGGAACCAACACTAATTTTTTTACAAGGTCTTCTCCTCGGCGTTTTGGTCAACAAGAACTATTTTATTTCGTTTTAACAACCTGCGGGTACAAGCTCTGACTATCTTAGTGCCTTAAAGCCATACACACGCAAAAAGCTTGCCTTCATCTGCAACCTGAAGAGCACGCGCGCAATAGGCTGACTGCCTCATGATATTATTATCCCCATAATTATCATCATTATAATGAAATCGTCATCATTATTATCGACATTACTATTATCAGCGTGATTATTGACGACATAATTATTATTATTATAATCATTTTTATTAACATTATTATAATGATCATTATTATTATTACCATTATTATCATCATTATCATCATTGTCGTCATTAATATAATCATTATCATCATCATCATTGTCATTATAATATTATTAATTTCCATATCATAATAACTATCAATATGATTTTTATTGTCATAACTATCATTATCATAATATTTATTATCATAATTATCATTGTTGTCATTATTTTTATAACCATTATTATCACTGTAACCATAATTATCATTATTATCATCATCATTATCATCATCATTATCTTCATCATTATCTACATTATTATTGACATTACTATTATCTTTACTACTATTATTAATTTCATGAGCAACATTGCTTTCATCGTTATTATTATTATTAGTATAATTAATATTATTATCATTATTATTATTATAATTATCACTTATACAAACACTATAATTATAATCATTATTGTTACTATCATTATTACAATCATTACTATAATTATCATGATTATAATTCACATTATGATCATTCTGCTTATTATTATTATTATTATCATGATTCTAATTATAATTATTATCCATAACATTATTTTTATTATGAATATTATTATTATCATAATTATTTTTATCATAATAATCTTTTTTGTTCTTATTGTATAATTATTATCATTAACATTATTATTAAATTAAGCATTCTTAACTTTTATTTAGCATCATAATCATAATTATCATAATTTTAAGTATGATTATGATTATCATTACAATTTTTTTTTTAAAATAATCTTCTTTCACTTTTTTATATTATTATCATAATTACCATTACTATTAAATTGAGCATTCTTAACTTTATCATTACCATCATTATCATCATCTGCATTTCCAGCCTAGTCATAATCATCACTTTTACCATTATCATAATCTGCACTTTCATCATCATCATCACCATTATCAACATGGCTTTAGTTACCATTGAAACTAGTTTATTATTTTTATAATTACTATCGTTATCTTCATTACTCATAGCGTTACCATCATTATTGTTATTATTATAATCACAATGATAATTATCATAATCATTATAATTATCATTAATACTATCATTATTATAATTATAAGCGTCATTATAACTGACCTTATTTATATACTCATCATCATTATTATCATAATTTTTATGATAATCATTGTAATCATCATTATAATTTTCGGAGTCATTCTTATTATCATCAATATTATCATTATTATAATCATTATTATTATAATCATCATCATGATCATTATCATCATAATCATTATCATTATTATCATAATTAATCTAATTATCATCATCATCATTATTGTGATAACTATCATTATCTAGACTATACTTACTTTTATTGTTAACATCATTATTATTATAAACATCGTTATCACTATAACTATCATCATGATTATGATCATCATTATCAATATCATCATTATTATCATTGTCATTATTTTTATTGTCAACATCATAATTATTATGATTATATTAAAATTATGATTATAATTATGATTATTTTTACTAATATCATTATTATAATTATTATAAACATCATTATCTTCATGATTATTATAGTAATTATAAGCATTATCATTATAATTATCATCATGAACATTATTATCATCATTATCATTATTATTAAGATTATCACTTTATTTAACATCATTGTCGCTACCATCATCATCGTAATAATAATCATTAACATTTTACCTAACATAGTAATTACACTCATTAACATTTTTATTAATATCATAATAGCACTTTTAATATCATAATTATTTACAACATTTTTTTAAGTATTCATATTATTATTATTATAATGATAATAATATTTGTTATCATTATTGTCATAATCATTATAATCATTATTATTATGATCATGACTATAATTATTATTATTATTTTAATTACGCTTAGTATCATCATTATTATTGATTTCATAATAACTTTAATCATTATTATCATTTTCATTATCAATATAACTATTAACATTATTATCTTCATTGTCTTCATCATTACCATCATCATTATTGTAATTATTATTATCTTTATCATTATTATTCGTATTATGTTGAAAAAGACTTTATTAACATCATTATTTCATTGTTATTAGTTTAAGTATCATCATTATTACCATCATCATTATAATCATCATCATAATAACGATAATCATCTCCATTTTCATCATTATTATTATCATTACAATAATTATCACCATATTATTACTACCATTACAAATGTCATTATCTTAATCATGATCATTATAATTATGGCCATTATTATTATCATCATTATTATCATAATTATTAGAATCATAATTGTGATCATCATTATTATCTTTATTGTTATTATTATTATTATTATACTCATCATCATCATCATCATTATAATCACCACTATTATTGTCACTACTTCCACCATCATAATTACTGTCATTCTTACCATCATCCTCGACATTATTATTATAAACATTATGATGACATTAATTATAATTATTAAAATGATCAGCATAGTTATTATCATTAGTGTCCATATTATAATTGTTATTATTATTATCATTATTTTTATCAGTCTTCCTATAAGCTACATTGCTCTCAACAGTATTATTGTTATATTTATAAAAACTTTTATTAACACTATAACCATGATTATTTTTATTATTATTAATATAATTATTACTATAATTATCATAATAATTGTTGAAATTATGATTATTCTTCTAATCACAATAATTATTTTCATTATTTTTATTATTTTTATATTAATTCTTATTATTTTTATCATTATTACCAGGAGCTACATTGCCTTTATTAGTATTATTGTTATGATCATTAAAATTTTCATTAAAACTATAGGCATAATTTTATTTGTTATTATTTATATCATGATTATTATCAACATTTTTATAACTACTGTTGAAAACATTATATTTTTCTTATCACAATTATTGTTTTCATCATTTTTATTATTATATTACCTCTTATCATAATAATTATTATCATATTTACTTTTTTTAACCTAATTAAATTGTCATTATTTTATAATCATAATTATTAAACTAACCAATTGTAATATTACTATCATTATTTTAATTATTAGCATCCTTACACTAATTATATTTATCACTATCAAAATTGTCATCATCTTTATTTTTATATTCATCATCACTAACATTAATATCGTATTAATAATTACTATTACTATTATAATTACCAAAATTATTACCTTTATTAATATTATCATTGTCATTATAATTATTATTGTTATCATTCTTGTTATTCTTTTTTTTATTCTTATTATTTTAATATCAACATTTTTAACACTATCATTAAAAATTGTATTTCCACAATTATTATTATTATCATTAATATTATTATTATCATCATCATTTTAATATTTATAATTGTTATTACTGTGATTATTACAATTTTTTCATTATAATCTTATTTATTTCTACTATTTTTATCATTATTATGATGAATATAAATTTCATTATAAATAATATTATCATTATCAACATGATAAATATCATTATTATTATTATTATAATTATTATGATTCTCAGCGTTACCATCAAAATTATTATCACCATGAATATCATTATTATTATTCTTTTTGTTACTACCATTATCGGAATTATTGTTACTATTATTGTCATCATCATTATTATTATCATACACAATATAATTACTAAAATGATTATCACAAAAGAGATTAGCATCATCATTATCATCATCTTTATCTTTAAAATTATTGTTATAAAAATGATTATTTCAATTATCATTATAATTGTGATCATGATTACTAATATCAATATTATTTTTATTATAAACATTATAATCTTCATAATAATTATAGTTATTATTAGCATAATTATCATCATTATTACCATTAACATCATTATCATAATCATTAATATAATTAAGATTTGCCACAATTTTTTAAATTATTGTTGCTGCCATTAATTTTATCACCCTAATCATTGAAATATAAACGAACAAAATTATAACTCTTATTATAATTCATATCAATACTATAATTACATTTGAAACATTATGATTATTGTCGACATCATTTTTAATATTTATATCATTATGATTATTACAATCATCATATGTATAATCATAATTATTGTAATTATTATAATTATGATTATTATTATTATGACCATCTGCATCATCATTTTATTTACTATTGTAATCTTTATTTTAATCAACATCTTAATTGTTATCATCATCATTATTATCATTATTATTTTTATTATAATTATAATCATTATTATTATTATTTTTATTGTTATCATTATCTTAATCATCATCATTACTATAAACACCATTATTATTATTATTATTATCATTAGTTATCATCATTATCCTCATTGATATTATCATAACCATGATTTATCTATTCCCTCTTATTAACATAAACATTAGCAACATTATTTTCACTATTTTTATTTTTATTATTATTATTATAAGTCATTTTATTACTAATATTTATAATAATATTGTCAATATCTTTATCATTATCATTATGACCATGATTATTATTATCACAATTATCATTATCATCATCATTTATATTATTATTATTATACAAATTACTATTATTCTCATCATTGTCATCACTACTATATTTAACGTTATCATTATTACCATCACTACAGTATTATTATCATTTGAATTATTATTACTATTATAATCGTTATGATTACCATTATCATTATAATTATTATCGTCATTATTATCATTATCATCATCATCATTATTATCGTCATTATTATGATTATTATCATCATTATCATAATCATCATCACAATTATCATCGTTATTATTATCATTATTTCTATTATCTTTATCATTAAAGTTATTGTTATAATAATTATTATTACATTTATTATTATAATTATGATTATTAATAATAACCTTATTATTATTTTCATAACAAACATTATTAACTCCATAATAATTATAGTTATTATTAGCATAATCATCAAAATTATCACCATCAACATCAGTATCATCATAATTATTATGATTGAGACTTGCTACGATTTTTTAAATTATTGTCGCTGCTTTCATTATACTTATCCTAATCAATCACATTTCAACTAACAAAATTATAACTCTTATAAACATTATTAATTATACTATAATTACACTCTTAATATTAAAATAACTGTCCACATCATTTTAAATTTTTATACTACCGTAATTATTATAATCATCATATTTATAATTATAATTATCGATATTATCATAAAAATCATAGATATTGTAATCATTAACATCAGCATCATTATTATTATTATTATTATCATCCTTATCATAACAAACATCTTTATTGTTATCATTATTATTATCATCATTATAATTATTATCATTTTCATTATCATCATTATTATCATTATTATTAACATTATCATTATCATCTGAATCATCATTACTACTATGAACATCATCATTATCATTATTATTATTAGAGTTATTATCATTATTATTGATATTATCATCATAATTATAATTAACCTAAATATTCCTAATACTATAAATATTTAAAACATTGTTATTATTATTATTACTATCATTATGATTATAAGTCATTTGATCATCATTATTTATATCAATATTGTCTATATCCTTTTTATTATCACCATGACCATGATTATTATCATTACCATCATAATTATCATTAGTTCTATTATCATTATTATTATTTTTATTTTTTTTTTATCATAATTATTGTTACTATCGCTATCATTATCATCATTACCATCACTTTATTATTATTATCATTTATACTATTATTATAACTATCATTATTATGATAATTATTATTATTATGATTATTATCGTTATCATTATCATTATAATCATTATCATCATCATTATCAACATTTATACTATCATTATCATTATCATTAGGATTACTACTGATTTCAACAACATTGTAGCAACCATACTTATCATTATAGTAATTATTAACATTTTTACTATTATAGTTATCACTTTTATAATTACCCTTATATATATATTTATAAATATCAGTATTATTTGTGTAATTACTGTCCACATTATTATTATTATTTATACCATTGTTTTCATTTTAATCATTTAAATTATTATGAATAATTACTATCATTGTAATTGTTTTTACCTCTATCAACAGCGTTTTCAATATTATGATTATCATCATCATTATTATCTTCGTCACTATTGTCATTAATATTATAATTATTATTATCTTTATCACTATAACCAGTATCATGGTTATTACCGTCATTATCATAATAATTAACTTTATTATTATTGTTACTATTACTATCATAATTATTATCATGATTATCATCATTGTCGTCATAATAAATACCATTATTATTACTATTGTTATCATTTAAATTATCATAATTACTGTGACTATAATATAGTTATAATGATTCTCATTATTTTTACTATCATTTTCATCACCGTTATAATCATCATCATCATCAGCTTTATCTTCATAACCATTATCATTATTGTTATTAATATTATTATAATCATTATAACTATCATTTATACATACTTATCATTATTATTTTGAGTATTATTATCATTATTATCGTCATTATTATCGATATCCTTTATAATATTTTTATCATAAATATCATTATAACTATAGCATCATGTTTATTATAAATATTATCATGATTTTTAGCATTATAATTATTATTATTATTATTATTATTATTATTATTATTATTATTATTCATATTATTATTGTCATTATAATTATTATAATTTTTGTAGTTATTATTATGAGCTACATCGCTTTCCTTTTAGTTTTTTTTTTGTTTTTAACATTTTTATTAACAGTATAATCATAGTCCTTGATATTTTTCTCATGATTTAAATCATTACTATAATTATTATAATAACTGTCCACATTATTATTATTGCTCATATTATAAAAATTATCAATATATTTACTATAAAGATAAATAAAATTGTAACTACTATTATCATATTATTTATTTTTAACTACAACAATTATCATTGTTATCATTATTATTACTATCGAAATGATAATCTCCATTTTTATTATTATTATAATTATCATTTTTATTATCACAATTTTAATTAACAACATCATAATAATTGTCCTTATTATTATCATCATTATCATTATTATCACCATTTTTATTGTCAGAATCGTCATCCTCATCATTCTAATTATTATTATTCTTATTATCATTGCAATCATTAATATTGCCATTATCATAGATATCATCATTATGTTACATTATTATAATGATCATTATCATTATTATCATTAGCATAATCATCATTATTATCAATATTATCATTACAATCATTATGATTATCATTATTATCACCATTATCATAATCATCGTCTCTATTATTATCATTATCATCATTATCATAGTTTTCTTTAGCATCTTCATCTATATTATTATAATTATTATCATCATTATTATTATCTACATCGTCATCATTATTATCCCTATCATCATCACTATTATTATTATTAACATTATCATTATTTACATGATTTTATTATAGTTATAAAGATCGTCATTATTATTATCATAATCATTATTAATATTATCATTTTCATCATTATCGTTATTATTATCATTTTTATTACTATTTTCATTATTATTATCAATATGATTATAAAGTATTATTATTAATATAATATTATGAGTGTCATAATTATAATCATCAACAGAATTTTCATTATCATTATCATTGACATAATTATTATTATTACAATGCAAATAATTATAGAATTAACGTGATTATTAACATTATTTTGATCGTTTATATTATTCATTTCATAGTCATTGTAATTATCATCATTTAAATATTTATGATCATTATTTATATTATTATTAGCGCCATTCTTATTATGATTATCATACTAATTTTCATCGTTATTGTTTTATTATCATAATTATCGTAATTGTTTTAATTGTTTTGCTTATAATTTTCATGATTTATATCACTAACGACATTCCTATCATTATTATCACCATCATTATGAAAATTATTATCATTTCAACCATTATTATGACAACATTATTATTATTTATAAAGTCATTATCGTTACCATCATTAATACTATCATTATCACTATATTTATTATCATTACTATTATTATTTCATGATCATTACGATTATGTTATCGTTTTTAATAATATTATTATTACAAACGTTTTTATTATCATCATCATCTTTATTTTCATCACTGTCATTATTATTATCATCAACATAATTATCATGACTTTCTTTATCATCATTATTATAATAATTTTTACTATCATCAATATTTTCAGCAAAATTAGTATTATTCAAAAAGAACCATAATCATCATCATCGTCATTATCATACTTATTAACATTATCATAATTTTGATCATTAGTATTACTTTTTTTACTATTATTATATTAAGCTTATTATGATAATTATTATTATTAATATCGTGATTATTATTATTATCATTATCACCATCATAATAATTTCTATCATCATGATCGTCAGCTTTAGTATTATTATTAAAATGTATTTTTTAACAACGATTTCTATGGTATAAGTATTATTATTAACATAATTATTCTCATGAGAATTAACATTGTTATTAATATTATCACTATCATTATTATTATCATGATTAACATTATTATTATTATTATTTTTATCATTTTAACTATTATTAGTACATTATTTTTGTAATTATGACCACAATCATTATGAATATCATAATAACAAACATTATTATTAGCATTATCATATATATCATTAATATTAGTATTATCATCATTATTATCATTAGAATTATCAGTATTTTTATCTTCAGCGTCATTATGATTATCGATATTAGCATTATTGTTACAGCAGAATGCAATATTCTAAAAATTATTATCATCGATGTTAGTATTATAGTTATTCCTATTATTATAATTATCATATTTTTTATTTTTATTATTTTAATAACTATTATTATAATATTATTATTATGATTATTAAGATCATTATTATTATAAGCATCATTATTTTTATTATCATATTTATTATCATTATCATACGTATTATTATCATAATTATCCTTATTATTATCATAATAATTATAATTATTGTTATTATTATTATTATTGGTTTTATTTTTGCTATTATTGTTATAATTATTATCCTTGTTATTATTATTATCGTCACTATCATCATGAATATTATCATTCTTAGCAATTACATTATTATCATTATCGTTAGCATTTACATTATTATTATCATCATTGTTATCATCATTATTATCATTATCATTATCATCATCATTATTATAATCATCATAGGCATTATTATCATTAAAACTTTTAATGTCATTATTGTCATTATCTTTATAATTATTATTATACATATTATAATTATCATCATTATCATCATCATCAATATATTTGATATTATTTTTATAATCATTATTATCATTATTATCATGGTCATCATTTTTATTATCATCATAATTTTGCCATTATTTATACTATCGACATAATTATTATGATTATTATTATTATTGTCATCATTATTATTATCAACATTTCTATAATCATCATCATTATAATTATTATTATGATCATAACTATTATCATTATAAGCTTTAACTTTATCATTATTATTATTAATATCATTATAATTATTATTACCATCATATATATGATGTTCGTCGATATTATTAGTATTGAAATAATTATCATCAATAAAATTAACAATATTATTATCATTATCATATTTATTATATTTTTAATAATCATTATAATCATGATTGTTATTATCATCATTATCAACATCAATGTCATAATTCATATGAGTATAAAGATTATTGTAATTATTATCGTCATTATTATTATTACTCTTATCCTTATAATATTTACTATTTTGATTGTTATTATTATTTTTATCATTATCATCATCATTTTAATTATAAATCTTATTATCAGTATCACTATTATTATCATTATTATTGTCATTACTTTTATTATTATTATCATTCATATTATTATTATTTTTAATTTATTTATTATAATTATTAAAATCATTATTATTATTATTATTATTTAAAGCATTAACATTATTTTTATTTTTATTATTATTATTATTGATATTATTATTATTTTTTTTTTTGAATTATAATTATTATCATCATTATTATCATAATTAATGTCATTATTCTCATTATTATTATGTTTATTATCAATTATATTATAACCATCATCATCATCATTATCATTATGATAATCATCATTATGACATTATTCTTACTATCGTCATGTTTATTATAATTTTGATTATTTTTATCATTATTATTTTTTTTTTCACAATCATTATTATCATATTTGACATTGTTATTATTATCAACATTATCATTATCATTATTATCAACATTATTGTAATTATTTATATTATTACTATAATTAATATAATTAGTATTATTATCATCATTAGTATCGTCATCGTTTTAATACTCTTATTTTTATTATCATTATTTTTATTATTATTATTATCAGAATCATTTTCATTACTATTATTATCAGCATTATCATTATAACTATCGTTATTTCCATCATTTTTACTATTCATATTTTTTTTGTCGTTTTTATGATTATCATAGTTAAAATTATCATTATAATTATCAGTATTATTATTATTATCTTCATATTACTCAATATCTTTATTATCATCATTATAATTATTAGTATTATTGTTTTTATTATAATTGTAATCATTATTATCATTAATATTATTATTTTATTGTTGGTATTTATTATATTATTATAATAATTATAAATATAATCATCATTTATATTATTATTATTATTCCCATTATTATTATTAGCATCATCATTATTATTATTATCTTTATAATCATCATGATTACCAAAATCCTTATCAATATTATAATTAAATTATCGAAATCATTATAAACATTATCATTAACTTCAATATCATCATTATTGTTATTATTATTATCATGATTATTCTTATCATCATGATTATTGTGATTATGTTCATGATCATTATCATCAATATCAGTTTTGTCATTTCCATTACTATTATAATCATCATCATTATCATCATCATTATCATTATCATTATCTTCATTATCATCATCACTTCTATCATTATAAGCATTAACCTTATTATCATTATCATTTTTATCATCATAATCATCATTAACTTTATCATCGATATTATCATTATGTCATTATTTTTACTATTATAATGATCATTATAATTATTATTATTATTATTATCATCATTATTATTATCATCATTATTATTATTATGTCATCATTTTACCGATAATAATGATTTTTACAATCATTATTATCATAATTATTATCATTATCATTATTATCATCTTCATCATTATTATCATAATTTTATTATTATTAGCATCAACCTTATCATCGTTATCATTATAACTATCCTTATTATCATTTTCATTATGATCATTATTTTTTTTTTTATAATTTTTTGATCATGATCATTATTATAAATTATATCATTATTTTTATTATTATAATATTCATCATCATTATCATCATTATTATTATTCTTATCATCGTCATTATAATTATAATTATTATTATCAGAGCCACCATCATTATCATCATTATTATTATCATAATTATCATTTTAACTACTATAAATACATTATTTTTGTGATTATGATAATAATTATTATTAATATTATTGTAACAATCATCATTATTAATAGCATAATTATTATTAGCATCATTGTTATTATGATACGTAATGTTTTAAAAATTATTATTATCAATATTAGTATTATAGTTATCTCTATTATTATGATCATTACATTTTTTTTTCTATCATTTGAATAACTATTATTATAATATTATTATTATGATTATTAAGATTATTATTACTATAAGCGTCATTTTTATTATTATCATATTTATTATCATTATTTTACTTATTATTATCATAAATATCCTTATTATTATTATGATAATTATGATTACCGTTATTATTATTATCATTGTTTTTTTTAGTATTATAATTATCATCATTAACATCATAATTAACATCATCTTTAACAGAATTATTAATATTTAACTCTTATTATTATTATATAAATTATTATTATAAGTATTACTATTTTTAATTTTATTATGATTATGATAATTATCATCCTTGTCATTATATCATGATCATTAATATTATTATTATCATTATTATAATTTTTTTAATTTTAATTATTATACTTATTATTATTTGTTACATTATTATTATCATTATTATCGTCAGCATCACAATTTTTTGGTTATTATGATTACTTTCATGATAATCATTTTTGTAATTATCAACCTTATTATTATCATCATTATTCTTATAATTAAAGTAATTATTATTATTATCGTCATTATCTGTATCATAATTATCATCAAAATTATTATTATTTTTATACTTTTTTTTAGTATCACCATCATTTTCATCAGCGTCATTCTTATCTTTGTTATCATCGTTAAGATCATTATAAGCACTATCTTTATCATCATAATCATAATCAACGTTGTTATAATTATTAATTTAATTATAACAGTAATATTATTATTACAAACATTATTATTATTATTTTTATTCTTATTATTATTGTTTCTAATATTATTATTATGATTAATATTATTATCTTTATTACCAGCGTTAACGTAAAAATTAATATTAAAATTATCCTCATCATTATAACTAAATTGATCATGACCATAATTATTAATATCATCATCATCATCATCATTATCGTCATTCTTTTTTTCATTATAATTATCATTATTACGATTTTTATTTTTTTCATTCTTAGTATTATAATATTATACTTATTAAGATTATTATTATGATTATTACTATATTTATTATCATCACAATCATTATTTTTATCATTATTCTCATTAACATCATTCTTTTGACCATCATTTATATATTAAACTTATAATTGTTGGATAAAAATTATCATTATTATTAGTATTATTATTATTATAAATATTATTATCATTCTTATCATCATAATAATTGTCATTATTATTATCATCATCGTTATCATCATAATTATTATAATTATCATAATTATGATTATCATCTTCATCATCATTATTAACAGCATCATTATTATTACTATTACCAGGACATTGTTATCATGGGTATGATTATTAGCATTATTAATATCATCACCACAATTATTACTACTATAATCATCATTATCATTATTATTTTTATAATTATTATTATTATCAGCGTTTTTATTATTGTTATCGACATATTCATTATTATCATTATTGTTATTATTATTATATTCATTACTATCTTTACTATATTAATTATCTCCATTATAATAATCATCATGATTATTATCAGCACCATTCTCATTATCGTCATTATAATCATAATCATTTTCATCATTATCATCATCATCATTATTATTACTATCATTGAAACATTATTGCTATGATAGTAAATATTGTTATGATAATAATAATCATTATTATTATTATGACTATTATCATTTTTATTGTCATAATTGTCAGTATCATCATTATTATCATCAGCATGATTATTATTGTTATTTTTACTATCATTATAATCATCGTTATTATCACCATTATCACTGTCGTTATTATTAGTATCAACATAATTATTACTATCAACGTTAGTAACATCATCATCAGCTTTTTTTTATAATTGTTTTTATCATTATCATCATTATCATTGTAATTATCATCATAACTATGATTTCAAAAGTATCATTATGATAAGTAACTTAGTCGTATCATTATATTTATCATTATTATCATCAGCGTTATAATTTTTTTCAATAATATTATTATCATCATTATTATTAACATTATTATCATCTTCATTATTATAATTATTTTTATTTCATCATTATCCTTAGCATCATTTTCATTTTTATCATTAGAATGATTATTATCATTATCATAATAATCATTCTTATTATTACAAGCAGCAAAATTATTATTGTCAGTACTATCATAATTATTATTATCGTTATCATTATTGTCTGCATCATCATTATTGTTATTATTATCAGTATCCTAACTTTTATTATTACGATTATAACTATTATATTAACGTTATAATCATGATTTTTATCATGAAGCTTATCATTATGAACATCAATAATATCATTATAATCATCATCATTACTAACATTATTAAAATATTATTATGATGACTATCATCACCTTTTTTATAATATTATTATTATTATCATTATAATTATTATTATGATTTTCATTATCATTATTTTGAATATCAGTTCTATTATTGTCTTTTGTATTCTCATTATCTTTATCATTATTATCCTTATTTCTATTTTTATAACATTATTATTAACAACATTATTTTTGATTTTACGAGAATCATCGATATTTTCATAATTTTTATTGTCAGTGTCATTATTATCATTAATATTAATAATTTCATCAACATTATAATTACGACTATAATTAAAGAGTTATTAAAACAATTGGCATTGCAAACATAAGTAGTGTCATTATCATTACTATCATCGTCATTATCATTATTATTATTATCATCATTATATCATTATCACTATTATTAACGCATTAATGATTTTAATTATTATCATTATTAATATAATTCTCTCTATTATTAATATAATAATCGTTATAATCAATATGATTATTATCATTAAAATCATTACCATTATTTTAAAAATATTATTTATCATCATCTATATTATTATTATTACTATCATCCTTATTAGCAGAATCATTAACATATATATCATTATCATAATCACTATTATTATTATTATGATTATTATTATAATAATTAACATTATTTTTATTATCATTATTATAATTATCATCATAAATATAATTATCATGGTAACTGTCATTATTCTAATTAGCGTTATTATTGACATTATTATTAACATTATTATCGTCATTATTATAATAATTATATTGTTAATACAGTACTTTTTTAATTATAAACATAATGATTTTTATTATTATAATATATACTTGACCAGCCTATATCACCAGCCTTGTTATTATTATTTAAATTAATAAAATTGTTATTATTATCATTAAAATAATTACCAACATCATTATTATTATAAATTTTGATTGACATTATTTTAATAACCATTATTAAACCTTTTCATTATTATTATTATTATAATTATAATTATTATTATTATTGAAACTATAATCAAAATCATTATTATAACTACTATTTTAACACTATTATTATAATCATCAATATCTTTATTATTTTCATGACAATGATTATTTTTATCACATTGATATTAACTTGGACATCAGTTTTATTACAAATATTAATATCATTATTATTATTACTATTAGTAGTTTTATTATTAGCGTCATCATCATAATTACAATTATCATTATTATCAACATTATCATCATTATCATTATTATTATGATTATTATTAACGTCTTTTTTATCATCATTATCTTTAACATCGTCATTATCATTATTATTGCGATAACGACTTTTATTATCTCAGTACCATGGTTAATATTAACATCATTATTGTCATCACTTTGTTTAGTATTATTATAACCAGCGTCGGTAACATTATTAACATCATCATTATTATTATTATAATTATGAATATCATGATTATTATTATTATTATTCTTATAAGCGTCATTAGCATTATCATTAGCAACATTATTATAATCATTATTATAATTATTATGACTATCGTTATTATTGTTATTATTATCCTTATTATTATTATTTTTACTATAATTAATGTTTCTTTACTATTATAAGCATTATTATTATTATGCTTATAATGAGTATTATCATTTGCGTCATCATTTTTTTTACTATTATCATCAGTATCATTGTCATCGGAAGTATTATGTTTATCATCTGTATTATAACCATCACTATAATTTTGATTATCATCATCATTATTATTATCATTATCATCATTATCAATTTTATTATCATTTTTATTATTATAATTTTTATCATTAACAGTAACATTCTTATTATTAAAATTTTTATTGATATTATCATCATGATAATCATCTTAAACTTTTTTTTTTAGAATTATCGTAATTATCATTTTTATTATTGGTAATGTAATTTTTGTCATCATAGTTATTAAACTTATCATCATTAACATCCTTATTATTTTAATCATCATTATTACTTTTCTTTTAACTATAATAACATACTTATTATAATTATATACAATATTATTATTACGATGATTATAACTATCATTATTACTATCGTTACTAATATTATCATTATGATTGTCGGCATTATTATTATAATTAACGTAATTATTATTACTACTATTATTATTGGGGCTATTATCCTCCTGATTATTATTATAATCATAACCATTATTGTTATTATAATGACTATCTTTATCAAAGTTATTGTGATTATTATTATTATAATCATCAGTATCATTATTTCCATCATTATTACAGTATCATTATGGTCGTCAACATAATTAGTTTTCTTACAATCATTAGTATTACTATCGGCGTCAACATTATTATTCCTAGCATTATCATTATTATAATTATCATATTTATTATTATCATGATCGTTGGGATTATATTTATTACTGTCATCATTATTCTAATAATCATAATTATTGTTATCAACATCATCAAAAACGTTATTAATATGATCATTTTCATTATGATTACTATCATCATTTTTATCATTATGACTTCATTTATCACAGGATCATTGTGATTTATAACATCATTTATATTATTATTATTAATATATTTGTTATTATTATTATTGATATTATTATCACTATTATTATGATTATTATCATTTTTATCATCAGCGTTATCATTTTTATCATTATTATTAAAATCATACTTTTTTTATTATTATCACCATTTTCATAATTTTCATTGTAATCGTCAACATGATTATCATTATAATCATTATTATAATTGTCATTATTATTATTCTCATCATTAGGATCATTATTTGAACTATATCTACAGTATCGTTTTAGTTATCAACATTATAATTATTATTATCAGTATTATTATCAGTGTCACCATTGTTATTACTATCATTATCATTATTATTACTATTATTATTATCGTGAACATCATCATTATCGTTATTATCATTGTCATCATTATTATGACTTCCGTTATCATTATCAATAAAATGAACATTATATTTTTTTTTCCTATTATTATTATCATCGTAATCATTATCATTATAATTATCATTATTATTATCATTATTATTATTATCTTTAATCATTTTATTACAGTTTCATCGTGTTTATTATTATTATAATCGTAATCATTATTATTATTATTAATATTATCATTATTATTATCATTATTATCATCAACATTATTTTTATCATTAACATAATTATAAACGTAATTATTATTATGATCATTATTATTAATCTTATTAATTTTATAAGCGTTATTAGCAATATCATTAGCAATATTATTATCATTATCATTGTAATCATTATGACTATCGTCATCATATTTATTATTATCTTTATCATCAGTATTTCGACCATTTTCACTATATCAATACGATTATAAGTATAATTATTATTATTTTTATTATCAGTCTTATTATTTGCGTCATTATTTTTATTACAATCATTAATAATATCATTGTCATCACCATTAATATTATCATTATCACCGTTCTTATCTTTCTAACTATCATTATTATCATTATTACAACCATATTATTATTATTATCATTACAATTATTATTAGCGTAGTTTTTATTATCATCGTTATTTTTATAATAATAATCATTATCATCATCATTATCTTCATCATTATGATCATTAACATCAACATAATTATATTCATGAGCATTAAAAAAACATTACCTTAATAAGAATTTAATTTACTATTATAATTATCAACAATATTTATATCACCACCTTATTATTATTATTATTATCATCATCATTATTCTTATTGTCAAAATTATCATAACCATCATTATAATAATAATCATTATCATAAACATCATCTTAATAACTGTTATTCAAATATCAAATCTATTATTGATTTGTAAATTATTATCATCATTATCATAATTATCATGATTATCATAATTATTATTATCATGATCATTATTATTATCAGCATCATCATTATATCTATCATTTAAACATAATCATTATGATCACGACCATCATCATCATCATTATTATTATCAACATTGTCATTATTATTATCATCAATATATTTATCATTATCATCATTGTTATCATCATCTTAAATGTTATTTTTTTCATATTTACTATTATTATTATTATCATTATTATAATCATTATCAGCGCCTTCCTCATGATCATTATTATTATCATGATCATTATCATCAACATTATCATCATTTTTATTATTATCACTATTATATAACATAAAAACTATGATAATGACTATAATTATTATAAATATTATCATCACATTTCTAATAATCGTTATTATTTGTATTATTACTATCATTGTTATTATTATTAACATTGTTATTATTATGATTAACATCATGACTACAATTTTCAAAGTATAATAATCATAAGTAATATCATTATATCATTATTTTTATTATAATTAATACCAGCGTTATTATTTTTATTATCATCATTATCATTATCATCATTATTATCAACATTATTATCAACATTATTATCATCGATTTTTCTATTATTATTGTTATCCTTAGCATAATAAACATTACTCACATTATAATTATGATTATTGTTTTTTTTTTTATTATCATTATCATTATCAAAATAATTACTATCATTATTATAATAATTATTATCATCAACGTTAACATCATCGTTAGCATTATCATTATCATTATCATCATCGTTATTTTAATTATGATCATTATTATTATAACTATCATGTTAACATTATAATTATGATTTTTATTGTCATTTATATCATTATCAACATTATTATTATCATTAAAGTTATCATCATTCCTAACATTATAACAATAATATTATGATTCAAATAAAACGTCCAATGACAGTTGGTAAATAATTAAAAACAACGTCCAATGGTGGTACTGTCAAATTTCAAATTTATTAAAAAACAAAACGACGTTTCGGCCGTTCGGACAACGTCCCGGCCCTCATCAGGTACAAAAATCTATGAGTAATAAAATTCTTTGCAATACAAATTTAAGTGAAATATAATAAACGCAAATTAAGTTACATGTATAACATACCTCTGACTCTTACGAAAGGGATGTTCAATCGTAATGTAGTCTGAGTTTCAAGCTAAGTTGCTTTTATACCCTGCACATACACAAATGACATAGTACACGCACGTAATACAATCAAATAAGAATCGCAAGCAGTTCCTTGAGACGCACATGAACAGTTTATGTTTTCTTAATACTATGAATGAAAGGGGTCCTTGAATCATGTATATAAAGTTAGTCACCTTTCTTAATTGACATAACGAGAGATCTATAACAATTTTTTAATTTTTCTGTATCTTGTTGTCTGTTAATATTATTATTAAAGTAATGTATATTTAGCATTTCGGAAAAAAGGCGCTTTTTGTAATTTTGTTCTATGTCTAAAATTTTAATATTATCAAAATCAAAATTATGTGTAAATTCAATGCTATGTTGTGATAGTACCGATGTATTCTTTTTTTTCTCGATGTCTCTTTTGTGTTCTTCCATTCTTAACTTTACAGCTCTCGATGTTTGACCAACATAACAGCAGTCGCAATTCGCACATGGTATGTGGTAAACAACATTTTTTTTATCAAGTGGCTCAGTTATATCTTTTTCCAGTGAAAAGATTGATTTTAATTTATTGTTTAAACTGTATATAAGACCAATGTGAAGCTTCTTACAATAATATTTAATATGACTATGCAAGTGGGAAATATACGGTAATGATAAGATGAATTTATAATTATTTTTATTTCTGTTGCTATTGTCAATCGTATTCATGTTTTTCAAGGTATTTAATCTTTTATTCACAAATTTGTCAATAAATCTTTGAGGATAGTTGTTAGCTAATAAGAATTTATTAATCAATTTTAAATTATAATTATGAAATTGTGTGTCTGCTAATTTAATAGAAAAGTCTACTAGTGTGTAAATGATACCTATTTTATGTTGTATTGGATGGTGGGAAAGAAAATTCAAGTATCGGCCTGAGTGTGTGGGTTTTTGGTACCAATTAGTTGGTACTGTGTTATTTTTTTGAATAATAATCTCCAAATCTAAGAAACTGATGCTGTTGTTATTGTTACATGTCTCAACAGTAAATTGTTATTGAGGACAATAGCTATTAAAAATGTTTTTGGTATAGTAGATATATTTAGTAGGCACGCATATGAGGATATCATCCACATACCGTACGTACAATGGAACATCAAAACATAACTTATCTAAACATGAAATTTCAAGTAAACGCATTACGAGATCACACATTACTGGACTACAGGGACTGCCTATTGGAGAGCCGAAAACTTGTTTGTAAAATTTTTTGTTAAATTGAAAAAAAGTTGAATTCAAAACCAATGACACTCCTGCGTAAAATTCATTTAAAGAAGCATTGATCTTATTATTCAAGAATTTTCAAAAATGTTTTATTTATATATTGATTATTATGAATTGAAGTTGAATAGCATTTTTCGCGAATATCGTTGTAAGTTGGATAGAAAGTTTAATGCCCTTTTGTCACACGAAAAATCCGAGCGCGAAGGGGTATACGATACACTTCCAGCTACAAGTGTCAGTGACCCTGGCCCGGTTCGGTGCCCTGAAATTGTCAACAATGAAGGCACAAGTGAAATAAAAGAAAACTGGCTATGTAACCTTTCTAATACACCGCTGCCAGATTGTGTATCAAGCATATTAGAATTAGGCGATAAATTTAATTTTGTTTCTAATATTAAAAAATCTGATTATTTTCATCTTTTTAAGAATGTTGAACATTCACTTAAATATTCTGGAAAATTTGAGACTGTTAGAAAGGAACTTCTTCACATTATCAATAACAATAATTATAATGTATCTACTCGTCTTTCTTTAAATGATGGAGTTCTCCAAGACAATTTAAAGCAAACACGAGCCTTCCGTAAAAATAATGAACACATTTTAATTACTAAAGCAGACAAAGGTAATGCCACTGTTGTCATTGAAAAAGAAACTTACATTAATAAAGTAGAAGAATTGTTAAGTGATGATAAATATTATCCACAAATAGAGAAAAATCCTTTATACCAATTAATAAAAGATACTAAGAATTTTGTAAGCAAGTGGGATAAATACGGTGTTTTTAATGAATTTAATGAATTAAGTAAATTTGATAAAGATATTCATAAAAAAGACTTATCTAAATGCTATGGACTGATAAAAAAACACAAAAAAGACTTTTTTATCCGTATAATTGTCTCAACATTGAATTGCCCCACATATAGTTTTTCTAAATTTCTTTCTGATTTTTTTAATAAGAATATTTCGCTGGCAAAATCACACAAAAAAAATAGCTATGAATTAAAAAATAAATTAAAAGAAGTTATCATTCCACCTGGTAACACTCTTATTAGTCTAGATGTAGTTAGTCTATTCACTAATACTAGTGAAACCTTAATCACAAATGCAATAAAACATTTTTGGAAATTCTTGAATAATAAGATCAATGTTTCTTTAAATAAATCTTGCGCAGGAGTGTCATTGGTTTTGAATTCAACTTTTTTTCAATTTAACAAAAAATTTTACAAACAAGTTTTCGGCTCTTCAATGGGCAGTCCCTGTAGTCCAGTAATGTGTGATCTCGTAATGCGTTTACTTGAAATTTCATGTTTAGATAAGTTATGTTTTAATGTTCCATTGTACGTACGGTATGTGGATGATATCCTCATATGCGTGCCTACTAAATATATCTACTATACCAAAAACATTTTTAATAGCTATTGTCCTGAATAACAATTCACTGTTAAGACATGTAACAATAACAACAGCATCAGTTTCTTAGATTTGGAGATTATTATTCAAAAAAATAACACAGTACTAACTAATTGAACCAAAAACCCACACACTCAGGCCGATACTTGAATTTTCTTTCCCACCATCCAATACAACATAAAATAGGTATCATTTACACACTAGTAGACTTTTCTATTAAATTAGCAGACACACAATTTCATAATTATAATTTAAAATTGAATAATAAATTTTTATTAGCTAACAACTATCCTCAAAGATTTATTGACAAATTTGTAAATAAAAGATTAAATACCTTGAAAAACATGGAAACGATTGACAATAGCAACAGAAATAAAAATAATTATAAATTAATCTTATCATTACCGTATATTTCCAACTTGCATAGTCATATTAAATATTATTGTAACAAGCTTCACATAGGTCTTATATACAGTTTAAACAATAAATTATAATCGATCTTTTCACTTAGAAAAAATATAACTGAGCCACTCGATAAAAAAAATGTTGTTTACCACATACTATGTGCGAATTGCAACTGCTGTTATGTTGGTCAAACATCGAGAGCTGTAAAGTTGAGAATGACAGAACACAAAAGAGACATCGAGAAAAAAAAGAATATATCGGTACTATCACAACATAGCATTGAATTTACACATAATTTTAATTTTGATAATATTAAAATTTTAGACATAGAACAAAATTACAAAAAGCGCCTTTTTTCCGAAATTCTAAATATACATTACTTTAATAATAATATTAACAGACAACAAGATACAGAAAAATTAAAAAATTGTATTAGGTCTCTCATTATGTCAATTAAGAAAGGTGACTAACTTTATATACATAATTCAAGGATTCCTTTCATTCATAGTATTAAGAAAACATTAACTGTTTATGTGCGTTTCAAGGAGCTGCTTGCGATTCTTATTTGATTGTATTACGTGCGTGTACTATGTCATTTGTGTATGTGCAGGGTATAAAAGCAACTTAGCTTGAAACTCTGACTACATTACGATTTAACATCCCTTTCGTAAGAGTCAGAGGTATGTTATACATGTAACTTAATTTGCGTTTATTATATTTCACTTAAATTTGTATTGCAAAGAATTTTATTACTCATAGATTTTTGTACCTGATGAGGGCCGGGACGTCGTCCAAACGGCCGAAACGTCGTTTTGTTTTTTAATGAATTTGAAATTTGACAGTACCACCATTGGACGTCGTTTTTAATTTAAATATTATTATGAATTTTATTATTATTATTATTATTAATATGATTATTGTTATCATTATCATTATTGTTATGAGTTTTATTATTATGATTTTTAAAATCATTATCATTGTCATCTGTATTACAATTATTTGTATCAGTATTATATTTCTTTCTATTATTATGACATTATTATCTTTATCGTTATTATCAATATTAATATCATATTTATCGTCATCATAATAATTTTCATTATTTTTTTTATTATCATTATTAACATTGTCTTTATTGACATTTTCATTAGCATTTTTATTATCATGATGATTATCATCATCATCGTCATTATTTTTATCAGTACAATCATTATTATCATTAATGTAATTATTATCATCTTTATAATTATCATCATTATCATTAATATTATAATTTTTATCAGTATTATTATTATCATTATCATTATTATTATCAAACTTTTTTTATTATTATTATCATTTTCATAATTCTTATTGTAATCGTCAACATTATTATCATGAGAATCATCATTATAAATGTCGTTGTTATCATTTTTATTATCAGGATCATTATTTAAACCATTACTACAATATTCTTATAGTTATAAACATTGTTATTATTATTATTATCAGTATTAATATTAGCGTCATCATTATTATTACTATAAATATTATTTTTATTACTATTATTATTATTGTTAACATTATCATTATCGTTATTATTACTGTCATTATTATGATTACTTTTATTATCATTATCAATAAGATGAACAGCATATTATTTTCTCTTATCTTTATTATTATCATAATTATCATCATAATTTTTATCATTATTATTATCATCATTAATATCTTCAATTTTTTTATCACAGTTTCATCGTGTTTATTGTCATCACAATCGTAATTATTATTATTATCATTAATATCATTATTATTATTATCATTATTATTATCAACATTATTTTTATAATTAACATAATGATAAACGTAATTATTATTATTATCATTATTATTATTATTATACATTTTATTGGCGTCATTAGCATGACGATTACAAGCATCATTATCATTATTTTTATCATCAGTCTTATCATTTGCGTTATCATTTTTATAACAATCATTATTAATATCATTGTCATCACTATTAATATTATCATTATTACCATTCTTATTCTCCTAACTATCATTATTATCATTGATACAATCATATTATTATTATGATCATTACAATTATTATTAGCGTAATTTTCATTATCATTGTCATTATCATAATAATAATCATTATCATCATCGTTATCATCATCATCGTGATCATTAACATCAACATAATTTTATTCATGAGCCTTAAAAAAAACAGTACCTTTATAATATTGAACGTCACTATTATAATTATTAACAATATTTATGTCATCGCCTCATTATTGTTATTATTGTTATCATTATTATATTTATTATCAGCGCCTTTTTCATTATCATTATTATAATTATGATCTTTATAATCAACATTATTATCATTATTATTATTATTACTATTATTAAAGCATTAAAACTATAATAATGACTATTATTTTATTAATATCATTGTCACATTTCTCTTAATTATTATCATTAGTATCATCACTATCATTTTTTTAATTATTGTTTATTAACATTGTTTTCATTATAATTAACATCATGACTATAATTTTTAAACTATCATAATGATAAGTAACATAATTATATCATTATTTCTATTTTAATTATCATCAGCGTTAACATTTTTATTATCATCATTATCATTATCATTATTATTATCAACATTATTATAATCATTATTATCATCATTATTCCTATAATTATTGTTATCCTCAGCATTATAAACATTACTATCATTAAAATTATTATTAATATTATCTTTTTTACTATCATTATCATCATCATAATAATCATTATCATCATCATTATCATCACCGTTAACATCATCGTTAGCATTATTATTATTATTATAATCATTATAACTATCATGTTAAAATTATTATTATGATTTATTAAAGTTATTATCATTGCTAACATTATATCAATATTATTATAAATTCTACCTTTATTATCATTATTAATATGATTATTGTTATCATTATAATCACTATTATGATTTTTATTATTATGATTTTTGAGATCATTATCATTGTCATCTTTACTATTTTTATTCTTATCAGTAATATATTTATTTTCATCATTATGACATTCTTATCTTTATCGTTATTAAAAATATTATGATTATATTTATTGTCATCATGATAATTATCATCATTGTTTCTATTATCATTATTATTATTGTCATTATTGACATTTTCATTAGCAATTTTATCCTCATCATCATCATCATTATTTTCATTAGTATAATTATTATAATTATTATTGTTATAATTATCATTATTATTATTATCATTACTATTATTACTATTGTTATTCTTATCAGTATTATTATTATTAACATTATTATCATTATCGTCTTTTTATTATTATTGTTATTATTATCTTCTTCATCATTCTCATTATCATCATTCTTAATATTATCATCAACATTATCATTATGACTATGATTATAACGTTATCATAATAATTGTCATTACCATCATCAGTATTGTCATCATCACCATTATTATCGTCAATATCATCATGATTATCATTATCGTTAGTAACTTTAATATCTTTATAATCATTATTTTAATGACTACATTTATCACAATATCTTTATTATTATTATAATCATTTTTATTATTATGATCATCATAATCATTATCATTATTATCATCATAATTAGGATCGGTATTATTAATATCATAATCATTGTCAATATTATTATTATTATTATTATTGTTATTTTTTTATTTTCCGAGGTTGTCTAAAATGCCTTTACGCACGATACAAGGGTATAGGAATCCTTACCTGTGCCGGAATCGTTATGACCATATTCCCTGAACTGGCACTGCTCTTGCATTTACACTTTGAGCTGGGGCCTCGGAGTATCAGCCCCTGTTTCTGGCTCTTAAGGATTTTGTTGCCATTTTGTCTTGTAGCTCTTTTGTCCTCTAGGATATTTTCTATTTATCATTGGGCATTCGAGATACTTTTTTTTGTTTCCTAGAAGGGATGAAGCAAAATAGAAGGCAGATTCTCTTCAGCGCGTGCCTAAACCTGGCTACCCCTAACAAAGGCGCAAGAAGCGCACGTACCGCAGAGCTGAAGGGGTAGAGATTCGGGCCTCTGAGATACAGCCGTTCATCGGTAGGACAGTGATATAGCGAAGTAATCTCAGGAGCTTGCCCGCATTTAAGCACCCACGCAAACCCCTAATAATGGCCCACCACGCTGCGATATCCCTGAAGCCCTAAAAAAAAAACAAAAAAAAAAAAAAAAAAAAACGGAAAAGCAAAGCAACCAAAAGCATGGGCAACCAGGCTGCAGCCACTTACCGGTAGAAAGGTAATAAAAGCGAAGCGGTTTAAGGATTCCTACACGTGCTTAGGCACCCTCACAGGCCCCCATCCCACACACCAACCACCCCATGGGCACGCCCTAGCGGCCTCACCCCTTAAGCCCGCAACCAACCCTTCCTAAACCTTTCAGGCACTGCAGAAAAAAACACAACCCCACGCCCCCCTGATGGCACCGGATCCACGCTCGCACCTTCTTTGCTGAGTCGTCCAAAAAAACCTTTTTTTTCGGCCCGTAGAACTGTTTGTATGTATTGGGCTACTGCACTCTACATTTTTTTGTTAAGCAGCATCAATTTATCCATGACGGTGTCGAGATTGAAAGTTTTGATCTTTT
>NW_028321918.1:90000-92500 GCF_036245765.1 Copidosoma floridanum | reverse complement strand
TTTTTATCTTGAGAACAAGATGAAAGGGGCAATAACGGCGACACGCATACAGTTCATAATATTTCGCGACATTTATACGCAGAGTCTCGGCTTATTGGGGCGTAAAATCATTCCAAAACCTTGGATAATAACGCGTACACGCTATTATCCTCGTAAGCTCGATCATGTCATTAAAACGAAGTGATTGCATGACCACCGAATGACGACGTTCCCCCTCGTTACAACGAGGCTTTCAACATAATAACCGTTGACTCGAGGAAAACGCTGTCCGGTCGAAATTCAATCTTCGTGATAAAATCCGTGACCAATAGCCTCGAGGTTGCCACGGCAAGACACTGGTTAATGAAAAGAAAAAATAAAGATCCGTTGTGCACGCGCACCCTACGATTTTTACGTAGGTGCGCGAGGGCAAGCGTGGCCAGCCCGATCGTATGTTTCAACTATTATAGAACAAAGACGCTAGGCATTGGCGCACGCATCGAAACCTACGACCGCCAATCCGTTAACTTAATTTTTCACAGCCCCTTGTCAAAGGAGGGAGAAAGAAAAAGTAACGTGGCGCGAGGCGCGTAAATACAACGATTATACATTTTCCTTCGGCGCAGCTTTCAAACAAAATTTCTTTTTTTTTTTTTTTTTTTCTTTCATGACAAACGTTGCGACGTCTTACGTGCGAACGTTAATGATCCTTCCGCAGGTTCACCTACGGAAACCTTGTTACGACTTTTACTTCCTCTAAATGATCAAGTTTGGTCATCTTCCCAGTGCAATCGGCAACGCAACGAGTGCGTTGCCGCGCGTCAGTCCGAAGACCTCACTAAATCATTCAATCGGTAGTAGCGACGGGCGGTGTGTACAAAGGGCAGGGACGTAATCAACGCGAGCTTATGACTCGCGCTTACTGGGAATTCCTCGTTCATGGGGAATAATTGCAAGCCCCAATCCCTAGCACGAAGGAGGTTCAGCGGGTTACCCGGGCCTTTCGGCCAGGGAGGACACGCTGATTCCTTCAGTGTAGCGCGCGTGCGGCCCAGAACATCTAAGGGCATCACAGACCTGTTATTGCTCAATCTCGTGCGGCTAGACGCCGTCTGTCCCTCTAAGAAGATTTTTGTGTACGTCGGTAGTAAAAACCAAAAACCACCGCCAGCCCCGCGCGACACCGACGGATTGGATACCGTCAAACATCGCACGAAGCATGCGACGGGGCCTTGGCCTTCGAGATACCAGAAGTAACGCCTATTTAGCAGGCTAGAGTCTCGTTCGTTATCGGAATTAACCAGACAAATCGCTCCACCAACTAAGAACGGCCATGCACCACCACCCACCGAATCAAGAAAGAGCTATCAATCTGTCAATCCTTCCGGTGTCCGGGCCTGGTGAGGTTTCCCGTGTTGAGTCAAATTAAGCCGCAGGCTCCACTCCTGGTGGTGCCCTTCCGTCAATTCCTTTAAGTTTCAGCTTTGCAACCATACTTCCCCCGGAACCCAAAAGCTTTGGTTTCCCGGAAGCTGCCCGTCGAGTCATCGGAGGAACATCGACGGATCGCTAGCTGGCATCGTTTATGGTTAGAACTAGGGCGGTATCTGATCGCCTTCGAACCTCTAACTTTCGTTCTTGATTAATGAAAACATTTTTGGCAAATGCTTTCGCTTCTGTCCGTCTTGCGACGATCCAAGAATTTCACCTCTAACGTCGCAATACGAATGCCCCCATCTGTCCCTATTAATCATTACCTCGGGGTTCCGAACACCAACAAAATAGAACCGAGATCCTATTCCATTATTCCATGCACTGGTATTCAGGCGTTAACAAGCCTGCTTTGAGCACTCTAATTTGTTCAAAGTAAACGTACCGGCCCAACGCCACACCCGGTGAAGAGCATGGCGATGGGATTAAGCTGGGCCGCTCTTGCGCACGCACGCGACGGGCCAACGCCAACGACGGTAAAGCCGCTAGGCCGACCCGTGCGAGACGGACGCTCGAGCTAAGCCCACCGGTAGGACGTCCCACAATCTTGTCAGTTAAACATCGCGAGCGATGAACCAACAGCGTGGCACACAGATTCAACTACGAGCTTTTTAACCGCAACAACTTTAATATACGCTATTGGAGCTGGAATTACCGCGGCTGCTGGCACCAGACTTGCCCTCCAATGGATCCTCGTTAAAGGATTTAAAGTGTACTCATTCCGATTACGGGGCCTCGGATGAGTCCCGTATCGTTATTTTTCGTCACTACCTCCCCGTGCCGGGAGTGGGTAATTTGCGCGCCTGCTGCCTTCCTTGGATGTGGTAGCCGTTTCTCAGGCTCCCTCTCCGGAATCAAACCCTGATTCTCCGTTACCCGTTACAACCATGGTAAGCGCAGAACTTACCATCGACAGTTGATAAGGCAGACATTTGAAAGATGCGTCGCCGGTACGAGGACCGTGCGATCAGCCAAAAGTTATTCAGAGTCACCACAAACTTTTACGATGGACGAGAGAACGCGCGTGAAC